>NW_024726107.1:1794454-1801117 GCF_018991925.1 Homarus americanus
AAATTTATCAGTACGGTGGACTTATTGAAAGGATATTACCAAGTGGGACTCACGGATAGGGCAAAAATAATCTCGGCATTTATAACTCCATTTGGTCTTTTTCAATATTTGGTTATGGCGTTTGGCTTTTCTAATGCTCCGGCCACATTCCAGAGGGCCATCAACTACCTTATTCAAGACCTAGGTGGGACGTTCGCCTACCTGGATGACCTGGTGGTGGTGTCGGACAGCTGGGACGAACATCTGGTGCGTTTGGAGATACTGTTTGCACGACTGCAAGAGACTGTATTCACCATAAACCTGGCTAACCTGCTTTTTGGCCGGGCCTCAGTGACTTACCTGGGACATATCAAGTTGGGCATGGTATGTGAGACCTAAGGACGCAACGCTAGTTATCTTGTCCTTCCCCACCTACATGACTTATAGAAGGAACCTGGCGCGCTTCCTGGGATGCAGCACACTGTCGGTTCTGCAGTAACTTCTCCAGCGTGGCCGGACCCCTCACAGACCTTACCAGTTCTGCGGTCCCTTACATCTGGAACCAGAGGTGCGACCAGTCTTTCCACTGCCTCAAAGCCTTCCTTGCCTCCAAGCCTGTAGTCCAACCCCCTGACTACACCTTGCCCTTCCATCTGCAAATCGATGCTAGCGGTGTCGGAGTGGGGGCTGTGCTCCTACAACCCGACCCAACCACTGATGTCCTTCACCCTGCGGCATACTACTCTGCCAAGTTGAAAAAACATCAGACCAACTACTCGACCATAGAGAAGGAGGCCCTGGCTCTGGTGTTGGCAATAAAGAAGTTTGAATGTTACCTCCAATCTCGCCCACAAACAACCCTAGTCTTCATCGACCATAACCCACTACGTTCATCCAAACCAACAAGACCTCCAACCAGCGAATCCTCCGCTGGGCTCTCTCACCAGCCCTATAATCTATAAGTCCGGCACATAAAGGTGGACAACCTGATTGCAGACTTTATCCCGAGAGCTCCAGGAAAATGCAGCTACTCTCCAGACGCACCAGGTGATCACCTCCTTTTCGCCACGGAGGTCTTTGGAGGGGGTGTACAATAACCCTCCACCCAGCACTACGAACCACGCCATCTATTGTCCTGATCTACCTACCCAGCACCACGAGCAACGCCATCTAGGGACGAGACACGAGTATGACTCGTCTTAGTTAACACTCCGGGGTTTCCCTTCTCCATATCCTGGTTGTTGCGTCACTTCCTCCCAGTCTTCTTTGTGAGCTCCAATTCGAGGAGAGAGCACTTGGCTCTGGGAAGTGACCACAGGATCATCTATCCTCTAAACCTACGGACAGTGACTACCTACCGTCTTCTACAATACTCAGCCTTACTCGTCAGCCATCTCAGCTCCTCACTTAAGTACTTGTATCTTGTATTGCCTCGTCCACTTGCTTCAAAATGGTTTATGTTGTATTAATATGTATATACTGTTAATGTTTAGGTTAAGTTTGGTTAAGGGTAATTTATAAGCTGAATATTTTGTTAAGGGATTTATGGTACTTTATTATACACCACGAAAACTCGCATCCTTTGTCTACCCTTTTATAGTCCGATTGTCTTTGTTTTGTTTTTTTGTTACCTGTTGGGATCTGAGTAGATGTGTAACCATATTCTAAATCCCCAACCTGTAAATAATTATAATATTTTCGCCCTCGAGGCCCTGATGTGGGTTATATCCCAGCCCGCGGACTAACTCCCCGTAAAAAATAGATTCAGTTTAGTATAAAACACGAGATTTATTAGTCCATATATCACGCAGATGTTAAAGTCGCGTACATATGGACTGAAAATGAAATATATACGTATCTCGTGTTTCATACTAAGTTGATTCCGTAAAATGCTACTCCCACCACATAAGTGGCACAGGCAATCCCTTTGGAGGTTCACGGCGCCATCAGCTCGATGAACAGGCTTTGTGTGAAATATAACAAAGTCTAGGATTGCTTTTAGTGTCCTTGTGGCAAGGTGGTAGCAATCCCTGGTCACAAGCATAAGGTCGAGGGTTCGAGTCCTGGCTGGTGAGGTCGTTGTATATATATATATATATATATATATATATATATATATATATATATATATATATATATATATATATATATATATATATATATATATACATATATATAGAGAGAGTTACGCCTATTGTCTTTGGACTTGGGGAAGTCCGGTCGACAAAGGGATAGCAGACTCGAGAGACAGACAAGGGAACAGATAACACATAGATAAGTAGCCACAGCCCCCCAAAACATTTAAGGTAAATGTCAAAAATAAATAAAAAATCAGTTCAGCACTTCTTGTAATCACATCTTCACAAGCGTAAAGCAATAGGGCTTTTCAAGTTTACGTTATTTTATTTTTCAATTAAGGTAATTCTTAAATACTAAAGAGCTTATATGAAAAAATCAAAGGGATGAATCTTTTGTGAATCCTTCCCACTTAAAGCTAAAATGATTCAAACATAAGGGAGGTAGTAGAGTTAAGACACACCACACGCAATTACAGTAAGTTAAATGAAGTGCAAGTCATTGCAGATACTCTCAAGATAATTCAGGGGGTAAATACACATAGAAAGATGTAAATCGCAACTAAAGACAATCAATAATACGTTCAGTACATGAAAAATAAAAAGTTCCTAAATACACAAATCAAAGAAAAAAAAATCCCTGTAAAGCACTTTTCTAACCATATAAGCCTTGAGTAAGATATTGGAGAAGCTAGCATGTAATAGACTAAATTCCTTCTGCAATGCCAATGACATCTTTACAGACTCCCAGTCTGGATTTAGAGCTAGAAGGTCGACTGAGAGTGCTCTGCTATCCTTTACTAATGACATCTTAAATTCCTTTGATGACAGTCAGTTCACAGTTAGGTATATTCTTGGACCTCTCTAAAGCCTTCGATACTGTCGACCATACCATCCTACTTTCAAAGCTTGAACATTACGGCGTTAGGGGCCTGTCCCACAATTGGTTTACCTCATGCCTGTCCAACAGGATGCAGTATGTCTGTTATAATAACCACCAATCCGACTCCTCGCCTATCTTGTATGGAGTCCCCCAAGGTTCAATTCTCGGTCCAGTACTGTTTTTGTTGTACATAAACGACATAGTCCACGCCAGCCCACTCATAAAATACAACTTATTTGCAGACGATAGTAATCTCTATGCCAGCAACTCAGACCTCCATTCCTTGATGAGAACTATGAACCCTGAATTAACTAAAGTCGGGACCTGGGTAATACGTAATAAACTGATCCTAAATCTTGAGAAAAACTACTACACGATCTTTCACAGAAGAAAAAACTTACCTCCAGACTTGAACCCCCTGTACCTTGGAAATATAGTCCTCAAACGCGAACAAAATACTAAATTCCTCGGAGTTATTGTTGATGAGAAACTTAAGTGGAGAAACCACATACAAGCCATACACAGTAAAATCAATAAACAGTGCTGTATCATGTATCACACTCGACAGTCACTCACTCTCACAGCAATGAAAGAAATCTATCATGATCTTGTTTACCAACACCTGATACACTGTCACACAGTATGGGGGGCCTCTGGCTCTTCAAAAACACAATCTCTGGTTACTGCCCAAAAGAGAGTTGTACGGACAATGACCTACTTGAAAAAAAAGATCACACTAACGAAAATTTGCTATATTGAAATTTTTAAAATTCGAAGATATTAACACTTACTGCTGTGCCCTCTTCTTTTACAAATCTATCAATCATTCGCTTGACAATAATTACTTCCAGATCCGGAATAATCAGAGATACAACTTAAGGCACCCAGAGCTAATAAGACCACCCCCCATGCGCTCCTCTCAGTCCCAGACCTCCATAAAATATCATGGTGTGAAGGTATGGAACAACTTACCCCCACCCATCAGAGCAAAGACAACGCTCCAATCCTTTAAATCATCTCTAAAAAAATATCTATTGTCGAAGTATTAATATTTCTTGTAACACTTACTATATTTACAGTACCTGCTTTTATTGTACCACCAAATCCGTTTTATCGGAAATTATCATGTAAACAAATAAGTAATTACCATTGCAATACACATAATTGCCAACTAGACATAATCCTGAAAGCTCTGTCCTCTTGCTCAACCTTATTACTGCACAATCCAGGTTGTACTGCTCCCCCATTATACTTATGTTTTTAAATTCCACTCTAATTTATATGTATATGTGTGTGTGTATGTATGTGTGTGTATATATATATGTGTATGTATGTGTATGTGTATATATGTAGATATATATATATATATATATATATATATATATATATATATATATATATATATATATATATATATATATATATATATATATGTGTGTGTGTGTGTGTATATGTGTGTGCATATGTGTGTGTATATGTGTGTATATATGTATGTGTATGTATGTGTATGTGTATATATGTATATATATATAAAAATATATATATATATGTGTGTGTATATGTGTTTATATATATATGTGTATATATGTATGGGTATGTGTATATGTATGTATAAATAAATATAAATAAATAAAAAATAAATAAATAAATAAATAAAAATAATAAATAATAAAATAAATAAATATTGAAGTGATTACCGTGGTAACACTATGAGATGTACTTATTACTACCATGCTATTGTAGTATTCCAGATGATACTAAATGTTACATAATACATCCTTGAGATAAATGTATAGTTTATATCAGGTGCTTCAAAGAGGGCTCAGGTTCTCAACTGGCTCAGCCATGTTAATATTGTTATTATTTTCCACTCTGTATCTGTATTTTTCTGGCTAAATAAACTGTTACAATTCAATTCAATTCAGATGTTTATCCTTGGGTCATGTCGCCCTATCCCTGGCTGGGGTTTTGATCAGAACTGACCTCCTTCCTTTGACTCGAAATTTGGGGGATTTCTGGCCACTTCACCTGTAAGCTGTTTTCTTTCTTCGTTGCTGTTTTATTTTGACTCTGTCTTCTCAAATCTAGGTCTACTCAAATCTTGGTCTTACCATTCAGCCCGGGAGGTCACCTCCAACTCGACCCCAATGTCTGTCTGCTGTCAGCCAAGCTAACGACGATCCAATTGGGTCACTATCAAACTCCGTTTGCCAGCAATACTGGCTCATATAACGTTATGAGTCTGGGGGGCCAACACAATCGGCCCTCCCTCAGAGCTACTTGGGCGACTTTCTACCTCAGATCGCTGAGGGCGACTTCCCACCTCGGAGCTCCGATGTAGACTCTGTCTCACATTCATCCACTGTCCTCCGGGTATTTAAGGACCACGGGCGTGGGAACTTTAACTATGTTAAATACCTCTCTCTTACCAAATTTGCTTTTTTTTCTATTTAACATTTCTTAATTTTTCACTACAGAGACAACAGAACGTGGTTTTCCCGGTATACAAACAGGTGGGACAACCATTTGAGTATTTGGAAGAAATGATCTTCTGTCGGGCAGAGGGTGTCATTGTCGGTCCGGCAGGTTTTGTAATATACATATTTCTTTGTAGTGAAATATGAAAATTCGTCACAATATTATATATATATATATATATATATATATATATATATATATATATATATATATATATATATATATATATATATATATATATATATATATATAATATATATATATATATATATATATATATATATATATATATATATATATATATATATATATATATATATATATATATATATATATATATATATATATATATATATATATGTTGATAACTACAAGGAA
Organism: Homarus americanus; assembly: GCF_018991925.1. Lineage (NCBI taxonomy): Eukaryota > Metazoa > Arthropoda > Malacostraca > Decapoda > Nephropidae > Homarus > Homarus americanus. Next base: position 1,800,248 of record NW_024726107.1, read on the forward strand.
AGAAGAAAACACGAAGTTCCCAAGCGCTTTCGTGTAATTCACATCTTCAGGGGTGAGTTCAGACTAGAGAGAGAAATACAAATCAAGGTGTATATATACAGAGGAGGGTGTGACCAGGTCCACAATGGTCAGGTATTAGGTAATGACCATTGTGGACCTGGTCTCACCCTTCTCTGTATATATACACCTTGATTTGTATTTCTTTCCCTAGTCTGTACTCACCCCTGAAGATGTGAATTATACGAAAGCGCTTGGGAACTTCGTGTTTTCTTCTTTCCTTGTGGTTATCAGCATATACCTAGATCAAGCGCACCTACAGTGATTTACTTGCATATATATATATATATATATATATATATATATATATATATATATATATATATATATAGCAGTTATATATATATATATATATATATATATATATATATATATATATATATATATATATATATATATATATATATATATATATATATATATATATATATATATATATATATATATATATGTAACCGGTCAGAATTTACTGGACCTTAATTTCTCACTTGACTTGGGGTTTATTAAAGATTATTAGATGGCAATTGCAGTGGAAGCGCCCCTTTGAGAAAAATAACGAACCAGCACAAGAACACTTAAATTTACTGAACAAAATGAATTGTCCATGACCCGTGGAAGGATAGCGTCTGTGACTGGGATGAATGAGACACACGGTAAAATTTAGACACTTATATTCCCTCCAACACTACAGACACAAATCAAATAATGGTACACCAATAGGGTGTGTCATACGGAGGCGAATTTTTTTTTTTTAGTTTGAAAAATCGGCCCATGGTATTAATGATGTAGTTCTATGTGCAGAATCATGTGATA
>NW_024726107.1:1801216-1848089 GCF_018991925.1 Homarus americanus
TGGGCCCCAGATCGAGCATAACAAAGTCCCCTGATCGATTATAACAAAGTCCCCTGACCGAGTATAACAAAGGCCTCTGGTCGAATATGACAAAGTCCCCTGGTCGAGAATGACAAAGTCCTCTGATCGAGTACAACAAAGTCCCCTGATCGAGTACAACATATCCCCTGATCGAGTATAACAAAGTCCCCTCATCGAGTTTAACAAAGTTCCTTGATCGAGTATAACAAAGTCCCCTGGTCCAGTATAACAAATTCCCCTGATCGAGTACAACAAAGTCCCCTGATCGAGTACAACATATCCACCTGATCGAGTATAACAAAGTCCCCTCATCGAGAATAACAAAGTTCCCTGATCGAGTATAGCAAAGTCCCCTGGTCGAATATAACAAAGCCCCCTGATCGAGTATAACAAAGGCCCATGATCCAGTATAAGAAAGTCCCCGAATCGAGTATAACATATCCCCTGATCGAGTATAACATATCCCCTGATCGAGTATAACATATCCCCTGATCGAGTATAACAAAATCTTCTGGTCGAGTATAACAAAGTCCCTGGTGGAATATAACAAAGTCTCCTAATCGAGTAAAAGAAAGTATCCTGGTCGAGTATAACAAAGCTTTCTAATCGAGTATAACAAAGGCCCCTGGTCGAGTATAACAAAGTCCCCTGATCGAGTATAAGAAAAGTCCCCTGATCGAGTATAACAAAGTCCCCTGGTCGAGTATAAAAAAGTCCCTTCGTCCTGTATAACAAAGTAACCTGATCGAGTATAAAAAATTCCCTGGCCAAGTATAACAAAGTCCCTAGACCGAGCATAAGAAAGTCCCCTGATCGTTTATACCATATCCCCTGATCGAGTATAACAAAGTCCTCTGGTCGAGTATAACAAAGTCCCCTAATCGAGTATAACAAAGTCCCCTGGTTGAGCTTAACAAAGGCCCCTCATTGAGTATAGAAAAGTCCATTGGTCAAGTATAAGAAAGTCCCCTGATCGAGTATAACATATTCCCTAATCGACTATAACATATCGCCTGATCGAGTATAACAAAGTCCCTGGTTGGAGTATAACAAAGTCTCTTGAGCGAGTACAACAAAGTATACTGGTCGAGTATAACAAAGCTTTCTAATGGAGTATAACAAAGTGCCCCTGGTCGAGTATAGAAAAGTTCATTGGTCAAGTATAAGAAAGTCCCCTGATCGAGTATAACATATTCCCTAATCGAGTATAACATATCCCCTGATCGAGTATAACAAAGTCTTCTGGTCGAGTATAACAAAGTCCCTGATCGACTATAACATATCGCCTGATCGAGTATAACAAAGTTCTTTGGCCAAGTATAACAAAGTCCCTAGACCGAGCATAACAAAGTCCCCTGGTCGGTTATAACATATCCCCTGATCGAGTATAACAAAGTCCTCTGGTCGAATATAACAAAGTCCCCTAATCGAGTATAACAAAGTCCCCTGGTCGAGTATAACAAAGTCCCCAAATCGAGTATAACAAAGGCCCCTCATCGAGTATAGAAAATTCCATTGGTCAAGTATAAGAAATTCCCTTGATCGAGTATAACATATCGCCTGATCGAGTATAACAAAGTCCCTGGTGGAAAATAACAAAGTCTCCTAATCGAGTAAAACAAAGTATCCTGGTCGAGTGTAACAAAGCTTTCTAATCGAGTATAACAAAGGCCCCTGGTCAAGTATAACAAAGTCCCCTGATCGAGTATAAGAAAAGTCCCCTGATCGAGTATAACAAAGTCCCCTGCTCGAGTATAAAAAAGTCCCCTGGTCCTGTATAACAAAGTAACCTGATCGAGTATGAAAAAGTTCCCTGGCCAAGTATAACAAAGTCCCTAGACCGAGGATAACAAAGTCCCCTGATCGTTTATAACATATCCCCTGATCGAGTATAACAAAGTCCTCTGCTCGAGTATAACAAAGTCCCCTAATCGAGTATAACAAAGTCCCCTGGTCGAATATAACAAAGGCCCCTCATCGAGTATAGAAAAGTCCATTGGTCAAGTATAAGAAAGTCCCCTGATCGAGTATAACATATTCCCTGATCGACTATAACATATCGCCTGATCGAGTATAACAAAGTACCTGGTGGAGTATAACAAAGTCTCCTGAGCGAGTACAACAAAGTATACTGGTCGAGTATAACAAAGCTTTCTAATCGAGTATAACAAAGGCCCCTGGTCGAGTATAACAAAGTTCTCTGGTCGAGTATAACAAAGTCCCCTAATCGAGTATAACAAAGTCCTCTAATCGAGTATAACAAAGGCCCCTCATCCCGTATAGAAAAGTTCATTGGTCAAGTATACGAAAGTCCCCTGATCGAGTATAACATTTTCCCTGATCGAGTATAACATATCCCCTGATCGAGTATAACAAAGTCTTCGGGTCGAGTATAACAAAGTCCCTGATCGACTATAACATATCGCCTGATCGAGTATAACAAAGTCTCTGGTGGAGTATAATAAAGTCTCCTGAGTGAGTACAACAAAGTATACTGGTCGAGTATATCAAAGTTTTCTAATCGAGTATAACGAGGGCCCCTGGTCGAGTATAACAAAGTAACCTGTTCGAGTATAACATATCACCTTATCGAGTATAACAAAGTCTCCTGGCCCAGTATAAAAAAGTCCCAGATCGAGCTCTACAAAGTCCCCTTATCGATTATAACAAAGTCCCCTGGTCGAGTATAACAAAGTCCCCTGCTCGAGTACAAAAAAGTCCCCTGGTCCTGTATAACAAAGTAACCTGATCGAGTATAAAAAAGTTCCTTGGCCAAGTATAACAAAGTCCCTAGACCGAGCATAACAAAGTCCCCTGATCGATTATAACATATCCCCTGATCGAGTATAACAAAGTCCTCTGGTCGAGTATAACAAAGTCCCCCTAATCGAGTATAACAAAGTCCCCTGGTCGAGTATAACAAAGTCCCCTAATCGAGTATAACAAAGGCCCCTCCTCGAGTATAGAAAATTCCATTGGTCAAGTATAACAAAGTCCCCTGCTCGAGTATAAAAAAGTCCCCTGGTCCTGTATAACAAAGTAACCTGATCGAGTATAAAAAAGTCGCCTGGCCATGTATAACAAAGTCCGTAGCCCGAGCATAACAAAGTCCCCTGATCGAGTATAACAAATTACCCTAATCGAGTATAACAAAGCCCCTTGGACGAGTTTAACAAAGTCCCCTGATCGAGTATGACATAGTCCACTGGTCCATTATAACAAATTCCCCTGATCGAGTATAACATATCACCTGATCGAGTATAACAAAGTTTCCTGGCCCAGTATAACAAAGTCCCGAGATCGAGCAAAACAATGTCCCCTGATCAAGTATAACAAAGCTTTTTAATCGAGTATAACAAAGGCCCCTGGTCGAGTATAACAAAGTCCCCTGATCGAGTATAAGAAAAGTCCCCTGATCGAGTATAACAAAGTCCCCTGATCGAGCACTACAAAGTCCCCTTATCGAGAATAAAAAAGTCCCCTGGTCCAGTATAACAAAGTAACCTGATCGAGGATAACATATCACCTGATCGAGTATAACAAAGTTTCGTTGCCCAGTATAACAAAGTCCCCAGATCGAGCATAACAAAGTCCCCTTATCGATTATAAGAAAGTCAACTGGTCGAGTATAACAAGGTCCCCTGATCAAGTATAACAAAGTAACCTGATCGAGTATAAAAAAGTCCCCTGGCCAAGTATAACAAAGTCCACTGAACCGAGTTTAACAACGTCCTTGGTGGAGTGTAACAAAGACCCCTTATCAAGTATAATAAAATCTCCTGGTCGAGTATAACAAAGCTTTCTTTTCGAGTATAACAAAGGCCCCTAGTCGAGTATAACAAAGTCCTCTGATCGAGTATAACAAAGTCCCCTGATCGAGTATAACAAAGTCCTCTAATCAAGTATAACAAAGTCCCCTGATAGAGTATAACAAAGTCCCCTGATCGAGTATATCATATCCTCTGATCGAGTATAGGAAAGTCCTCTGGTCGAGTACAACAAAGTTTTCTTATCGAGTATAACAAAGGCCCCTGGTCGAGTATAACAAAGTCCTCTGATCGAGTATAACAAAGTCCCCTGATCAAGTATAACAAAGTAATCTGATCGAGTATAAAAACGTCCCCTGGCCAAGTATAACAAAGTCCCCAGATCGAGCATAACAAAGTCCCCTGGCCCAGTATGACAAAGTCCCCTGATCGAGTATAACATATCCCCTGATCGAGTATAACAAAGTTTCCTGGCCTAGTATAACAAAGTCCCAAGATCGATCATAACAATGTCCCCTGATCGATATTAACAAAGTTCCCTGATCGAGTATAACAAAGTCCCCAGATCGAGTATAACAAAGTCCCCTGAACCGAGTATAACAAAGTCCCTGGTGGAGTGTAACAAAGTTCCGTTATCGAGTATAACAAAGTGTCCTGGTCGAGTATAACAAAGTTTTCTTATCGAGTATAACAAATTCCCCTGATCGAGTATAACAAAGTCCTCTGATCGAGTATAACAAAGTCCCCTGATCAAGTATAACAAAGTAACCTGATCGAGTATAAAAAAGTCCCCTGGCCAAGTATAACAAAGTCCCCAGATCGAGCATAACAAAGTCCCATGGCCCAGTATGACAAAGTCCCCTGATCGAGTATAACATATCGCCTGATCGAGTATAACAAAGTTTCCTGGCCCAGTATAACAAAGTCCCAAGATCGATCATAACAATGTCCCCTGATCGATATTAACAAAGTTCCCTGATCGAGTATAACAAAGTCCCCAGATCGAGTATAACAAAGTCCCCTGAACCGAGTATAACAAAGTCCCTGGTGGAGTGTAACAAAGATCCGTTATCGAGTATAACAAAGTGTCCTGGTCGAGTATAACAAAGTTTTCTTATCGAGTATAACAAATTCCCCTGATCGAGTATAACAAAGTCCTCTGATCGAGTATAACAAAGTCCCCTGATCAAGTATAACAAAGTAACCTGATCGAGTATAAAAAAGTCCCCTGATCGAGTATAACAAAGTCCCCTGATCGAGTATAACAAAGTCCACTGGTCCAGTATAACAAAGTCCCCTGATCGAGTATAACATATCGCCTGATCGAGTACAACAAAGTCTCCTGGCCCAGTATAACAAAGTCCCCAGATCGAGCATTACAAAGTCCCCTTATCGATTATGACAAAGTCTCCTGGTCGCGTATAACAAAGTCAACTGATCGAGTAAGACAAAGTCCCCTGATCGAGTATAACAAAGTCCCCTATTCGAGTATAACAAAGCCCCCTGGACGAGTATAACATAGTCCTCTGATCAAGTATAACAAAGTCCCCTGATCGAATATATCATATCCCCTGATCGAGTATAGCAAAGTCCCTGGTGGAGTGTACGAAAGTCCCCTGATCGAGTATAACAAAGTCTCCTGGTCGAGTATAACAAAGTTTTCTTATCGAGTATAACAAAGGCCCCTGATCGAGTATAACAAAGTCCTCTGATCGAGTATAACAAAGTCCCCTGATCAAGTATAACAAAGTAACCTCATCGAGTATAAAAAAAGTCCCCTGGCCAAGTATAAAAAAGTCCCCAGATCGAGCATAACAAAGTCCCCTGGCCCAGTATAACAAAGTCCCCAGATCGAGCATAACAAAGTCCCCTGATCGATTATAACAAAGTCCCCCGGTCGAGTATAGCAAAGGGCCCTGATCGAGTATAACAAAGTTCCCTCATCGAGTATAACAAAGTCCCCTGATCGAGTATAACGAACTCCCCTGGTCCAATATAACAAAGTCCCCTGATCGAGTATAACATATCCCCTGATCGAGTATAACAAAGTCTCCTGGCCCAGTATAACAAAGTCCCCAGATCGAGCATTACAAAGTCCCGTAATCGATTATAACAAAGTTCACTGGTCGATTATAACACAGGGCCCTGATCGAGTTAGACAAAGTCCCCTGATCGAGTATAACAAAGTCCCCTGATCGAGTATAACAAAGTCCCTGGTGGAGTATACCAAAGTCCCCTGATCGAGTATAACAAAGTCTCCTGGTCGAGTATAACAAACTTTTCTTATCGAGTTTAACAAAGGCCCCTGGTCGAGAATAACAAAGTCCTCTGATCGAGTATAACAAAGTCCCCTGATCAAGTATAACAAAGTAAACTGATCGAGTATAAAAACGTCCCCTGGCCCAGTATAAACAAAGTCCCCTGATCGAGTATAACATATCCCCTGATCGAGTATAACAAAGTTTCCTGGCCCAGTAGAACAAAGTCCCCAGATCGAGCATAACAAAGGCCCCTCATCGATTATAATAAAGTTTCCTGATCGAGTATATCAAAGTCCCCTGATCGAGTATAACAAAGTCCCCTGGTCCTGTATAACAAAGTTCCCTGGCCAAGTATAACAAAGTCCCCTGATCGAGTATAACAAAGCCCCTAATCGAGTATAACAAAGCCCCTGGACGAGTATAACAAAGTTCGCTGATCGAGTATAACAAAGTACCCTGATCGAGTATAACATATCCCCTGATCGATTATAACAAAGTCTCCTGGCCCAGTATAACAAAGTCCCATGAGCGAGTATAACAAAGTCCCTTGATCATGTATAACAAAGTCCCCTGATCGAGTATAGAAAAGTCCCCTGGTCCAGTATAACAAAGTCCCCTGATCGATTATTACAATGTCCCCTGGGCGAGTTTAGCAAAGGGCCATGATCGAGTATAACAAAGTCCCCTGATCGAATATAACAAAGCCCCCTGGTCGCGTATAACAAAGTCCTCTGATCGACTATAACAAAGTCCCCTGATCGAGTATAACAAAGTCGCCTAAACAAGTATAACAAAGTCCCCTGGTCCAGTATAACAAAGAACCGTGAGCGAGTATAACACATCCCCTGATTGAGTATAACAAAGTCTCCTGGCCCAGTATAACAAAGTCCCCAGATCGAGCATAACAAAGTCCCCTGATCGATTATAACAAAGTCCCCTGACCGAGTATAACAAAGGCCTCTGGTCGAGTTTGACAAAGTCCCCTCGTCGAGAATAACAAAGTCCCCTCATCGAGTATAACAAAGTCCCCTCATCGAGTACAACATATCCCCTCATCGAGTGGAACAAAGTCCCCTGATCGAGTATAACAAAGATCCCTGATCGAGTATAACAAAGTCCCCTGGTCCAGTATAACAAAGTCCCCAGATCGAGTATAACAAAGTCCCCTGATCGAGTATAGCAAAGTCCCCTGGTCGAATATAACAAAGCCCCCTAATCGAGTATAACAAAGGCCCATGATCGAGTAAAACAAAGTCCCCTATTCGAGTATAACAAAGGCCCCTCATCGAGTATAGCAATGTCCATTGGTCAAGTATAAGAAAGTCACCTGATAGAGTATAACAAAGTTTTCTTTTGGAGTATAACATATCCCCTGATCGAGTATAAGAAAGTCTTCTGGTCGAGAATAAAAAGTCCCTGATCGAGTATAACATATCGCCTGATCGAGTATAACAAAGTACCTGGTGGAGTATAACAAAGTCTCCTGATCGAGCATAACAAAGTCCACTGGTCCAGTAAAACAAAGTCCCATGATCGAGCATAACAACGTCCACTGGTCCTGTATAACAAAGTCCCCTGATCGAGTATAACATATCCCCTGATCAAGTATAACAAAGTCTCCTGGCCCAGTATAACAAAGTCCCCAGATCGAGCATAACAAAGTCCCATGATCGAGTATAACAAAGTGCCCTGAACGAGTATAACAAATTCCCCTGAACCGAGTATAACAAAGTCCCCTGGTCGAGTATAACAAAGTCCCCTGATCGAGTATAACAAAGTTCCCTGGCCAAGTATAACAAAGTCCCCAGACCGAGTATAACAAAGTCCCCTGATCGAGTATAACAAAGCCCCTAATCGAGTATAACAAAGCCCTTGGACGAGTATAACAAAGTTAGCTGATCGAGTATAACAAAGTACCCTGATCGAGCATAACAAAGTACACTGGTCTAGTATAACAAAGTCCCCTGATCGAGTATGACATATCCCCTGATCGAGTATAACAAAGTCTCCTGGCCCAGCATAACAAATTCCCATGAGCGAGTATAACAAAGTCCCTTGATCATGTATAACAAAGTCCCCTGATCGAGTATAGAAAAGTCCCCTGGTCCAGTATAACAAAGTCCCCTGATCGATTATTACAATGTCCCCTGGGCGAGTTTAGCAAAGGGCCCTGATCGAGTATAACAAAGTCCCCTGATCGAATATAACAAAGCCCCCTGGTCGAGTATAACAAAGTCCTCTGATCGAGTATAACAAAGTCCCCTGATCGAGTATAACAAAGTCGCCTAATCAAGTATAACAAAGTCCCCTGGTCCAGTATAACAAAGACCCGTGAGCGAGTATAACATATCCCCTGATTGAGTATAACAAAGTCTCCTGGCCCAGTATAACAAAGTCCCCAGATCGAGCATAACAAAGTCCCCTGATCGATTATAACAAAGTCCCCTGACCGAGTATAACAAAAGCCTCTGGTCGTGTTTGACAAAGTCCCTTCGTCGAGAATAACAAAGTCCCCTCATCGAGTATAACAAAGTCCCCTCATCGAGTACAACATATCCCCTCATCGAGTGTAACAAAGTCCCCTGATCGAGTATAACAAAGTTCCCTGATCGAGTATAACAAAGTCCCCTGGTCCAGTATAACAAAGTCCCCAGATCGAGTGTAACAAAGTCCCCTGATCGAGTATAGCAAAGTCCCCTGGTCGAATATAACAAAGCCCCCTAATCGAGTATAACAAAGGCCCCTCATCGAGTATAGCAATGTCCATTGGTCAAGTATAAGAAAGTCACCTGATCGAGTATAACAAAGTTTTCTTTTGGAGTATAACATATCCCCTGATCGAGTATAACAAAGTCTTCTGGTCGAGAATAAAAAGTCCCTGATCGAGTATAACATATCGCCTGATCGAGTATAACAAAGTACCTGGTGGAGTATAACAAAGTCTCCTGATCGAGCATAACAAAGTCCACTGGTCCAGTAAAACAAAGTCCCCTGATCGAGCATAACAAAGTCCACTGGTCCAGTATAACAAATTCCCCTGATCGAGTATAACATATCACCTGATCGAGTATAACAAAGTCTCCTGCCCCAGTATAACAAAGTCCCCAGATCGATCATTACAAAGTCCCCTTAACGATTATAACAAAGTCCCATGGTCGAGTATAACAAAGGGCCCTGATGGAGTAAGACAAAGTCCCCTGCTCGAGTATAACAAAGTCCCCTAATCGAGTATAACAAAGTCCTCTGATCGAATATAACATATGCCCTGATCGAGTATAACAAAGTCCCTGATGGATTGTACAAAGTCCCCTGATCGACTATAACAAAGTCTCCTGGTCGAGTATAACAAAGTTTTCTTATCGAGTATAACAAAGGCCCCTAATCGAGTATAACAAAGTCCTCTTATCGAGTATAATAAAGTGCACTGATCAAGTATAACAAAGTAACCTGATCGAGTATAAAAAAAGGCCCTGGCCAAGTATAACAAAGTCCCCACATCGAGCAAAACAAAGTTCCCTGGCCCAGTATAGAAATGTTCCCAGATCGAGCTTAACAAAGTCCCCTGATCGATTATAACAAAGTCGCCCCGGTCGAGTATAGCAAAGGGCCCTGATCAAGTAAGACAAAGTCCCCTCATCGTGTATAACAAAGTTCCCTGATCGACTATAACTAAGTCCCCTGATCGAGTATAACAAAGTCCCCTGATCGAGTATAACAAACTCCCCTGGTCCAATATAACAAAGTCCCTTGATCGAGTATAACATATCCCCTGATCGAGTATAACAAAGTCTCCTGGCCCAGTATAACAAAGTCCCCAGATCGAGCATAACAAAGTCTCCTGATCGATTATAACAAAGTCCCCTGGTCGATTATAATACAGGGCCCTGATCGAGTAAGACAAAGTCCCCTGATCGAGTATAACAAAGTCCCCTAATCGAGTATAACAAAGCCCCCTGGACGAGTATAACAAAGTCCCCTGATCGAGTATAACAAATTCCCTTTATCGAATATAACATATCCCCTGATCGAGTATAACAAAGTCCCTGGTTCAGTATAATAAAGTCCCCTGATCGAGTATAACAAAGTCTCCTGGCCCAGTATAAGAAAGTCCCCAGATCGAGCATAACAAAGTCCCATGATCGATTATAAGAAAGTCCCCTGGACGAGTATAACAAAGTCCCCTGAACCGAGTATAACAAAGTCCCTGGTGGAGTGCAACAAAGTTCCGTTATGGAATATAACAAAGTCTCCTGGTCGAGTATAACAAAGTTTTCTTTGTCGAGTATAACAAACACCCCTCATCGAGTATAACAAAGTCCCCTGATCTAGTATAACAAAGGCCCTTAATCGAGTATAGCAAAGCGTCTAATCGAGTATATCAAAGTCGCCAGGTCGAGTATAACAAAGTCCCCTGTTCGAGTGTAACCTAGGTCCCCTTATCGAGTATAACAAATTCCCCTTATCGAGTATAACAAAGTCCCCGTATCGAGTATAACAAAGTCCCCTGATCGAGTATAACAAAGGCCCCTGGGCGAGTTTAACAAAGTCCCCTGACCGAGTATAACAAAGTCCCCTCATCATGTATAACAAAGTCCCATGATCGAGTATAGAAAAGTCCCCTGGTCCAGTATAACAAAGTCCCCTGATCGAGTATATAAAAGTCCCCTGGCCCAGTATAAAAAAGTCCCCAGATCGAGCATAACAAAGTCCCCTGATCGATTATAACAAAGTCCCCTGGTCGAGTATCGTAAAGGGCCCTGATCGAGTATAACAAAGTCCCCTGATCGAATATAACAAAGCCCCCTGGACGAGTATAACAAAGTCCCCTGATTGAGTTTAACAAAGGTCCCTGCTCGAGTATAACAAAGTCCCCTGGTACAGTATAACAAAGCCCCTCATCGAGTACAACATATACCCTGATCGAGTATAACAAAGTCCCCTGATCGAATATAACAAAGCCCCCTGGACGAGTATAACAAAGTCCCCTGATCGAGTTTAACAAAGGTCCCTGATCGAGTATAAAAAAGTCCCCTGATCGAGTATACAAAGTTCCCTGATCGAGTATAACAAAGTCCCCTGGTCCAGTATAACAAAGTCCCCAGATCGAGTTTAACAAAGTCCCCTGATCGAGTATAGCAAAGTCCCCTGGTCGAATATAACAAAGCCCCCTAATCGAGTATAACAAAGGCCCATGATCCAGTATAACAAAGTCCCATAATCGAGTATAACAAAGGCCCCTCATCGAGTATAGAAAAGTCCATTGGTCAAGAATAAGAAAGTCCCCTGATCGAGTATAACATATCCCCTGATCGAGTATAACATATCCCCTGATCGAGTATAACATATCGCCTGATCGAGTATAACAAAGTCCCTGGTGCAGTATAACAAAGTCTCCTCAGCGAGTACAACAAAGTATCCTGGTCGAGTATAACAAAGCTTTCTAATCGAGTATAACAAAGGCCCCTGGTCGAGTAAAACAAAGTCCCCTGATTGAGTATAAGAAAAGTCCCCTTATCGAGTATAACAAAGTCCCCTGAACGAGTATAAAAAAGTCCCCTGGTCCAGTATAACAAAGTCCCCTGATCGAGTATAACATATCCCCTGATCGAGTATATCAAAGTCTCCTGGCCCAGTATAACAAAGTACCCAGATCGAGCATAACAAAGTCCTCTGATCGATTATAACAAAGTCCCCTGGTCGAGTATAACACAGGGCCCTGATCGAGTATAACAAAGCCCCCTGGACGAGTATAACAAAGTCCTCTGAAGCGAGTATAACAAAGTCCCTGGTGGAGTGTAACAAAGTCCCCTTATCGAGTATAACAAAGTCTCCTGGTCGAGTATAACAATGTTTTCTTTTCGAGTATAACAAAGGCCCCTGGTCGAGTATAACAAAGTCCCCTAATCGAGAATAACAAAGTCCCCTAATCAAGTATAACAAAGTCCTCTGATCGAGTATAACAAAGTCCCCTGATCGAGTATAACATATCCCCTGATCGAGTATAACAAAGTCCTCTATTCGAGTATAACAAAGTCCCCTGGTCGAGTATAACAAAGTCCCCTAATCGAGTATAACAAAGGCCCCTCATCAAGTATAGAAAAGTCCATTGGTCAAGAATAAGAAAGTCCCCTGATCGAGTATAACATATCCCCTGATCGAGTATAACATATCGCCTGATCGAGTATAACAAAGTCCCTGGTGCAGTATAACAAAGTCTCCTGAGCGAGTACAACAAAGTATCCTAGTCGAGTATAACAAAGCTTTTTAATCGAGTATAACAAAGGCCCCTGGTCGAGTAACACAAAGTCCCATGATCGAGTATAAGAAAAGTCCCCTGATCGAGTATAACAAAGTCCCCTGAACGAGCATTAAAAAGTCCCCTGGTCCAGTAAAACAAAGTAACCTGATCGAGTATAAAAAAGTCCCCTGGCCAAGTATAACAAAGTCCCCAGACCGAGCATAACAAAGTCCCCTGATCGAGTATAACAAAGTCCCCTAATCGAGTATAACAAAACCCCTTGGACGAGTATAACAAAGTTCCCTGATCGAGTATTACAAAGTCGACTGATCGAGTATAACAAAGTCCACTGGTCCAGTATAACAAAGTCCCCTGATCGAGTATAACATATCACCTGATCGAGTATAACAAAGTTTTCTTTTCGAGTATAACAAACACCCCTCATCGAGTATAACAAAGTCCCCTGATTTAGTATAACAAAGTCCCCTGATCGAGTATATAAAAGTCCCCTGGCCCGGTATAACAAAGTCCCCAGATAGAGCATGACAAAGTCCCCTGATCGATTATAACAAAGTCCCCTGGTCGAGTATAGCAAAGGGCCCTGATCAAGTATAACAAAGTCCCCAGATCGAATATAACAAAGCCCCCTGGACGAGGATAACAAAGTCCCCTGATCGAGTATAATAAAGACCCCTCCTCGAGTATAACAAAGTCCCCTGGTCCAGTATAACAAAGTTCCTGATCGAGTATATCATATTCCCTGATCGAGTATAACAGAGTCCCTGGTGGAGTATTACAAAGTCTCCTGATCGAGTACAACAAAGTTTCCTGGTCGAGTAGAACAATGCTTTCTAATCGAGTATATCAAAGTTCCCTGATCGAGTATAAGAAAAGTCCCCTCATCGATTATAACAAAGTCCCCTCATCGATTATAACAAAGTCCCCTCATTGAGTATAAAAAAGTCCTCTGGTCCAGTATAACAAAGTAACCTGATCGAGTATAAAAAAGTCCCCTGGCCAAGTATAACAAAGTCCCCAGACCGAGCATAACAAAGTCCCCTTATCGAGTATAACAAAGCCCCTAATCGAGTATAACAAAGCCCCTGGACGAGTATAACAAAGTTCGCTGATCGAGTATAACAAAGTGCCCTGATCGAGCATAACAAAGTCCACTGGTGCAGTATAACAAAGTCCCCTGATCGAGTATAACATATCCCCTGATCGAGTATAACAAAGTCTCCTGGCCCAGTATAACAAAGTCCCATGAGCGAGTATAACAAAGTCCCTTGATCATGTATAACAAACTCCCCTGATCGAGTATAGAAAAGTCCCCTGGTCCAGTATAACAAAGTCCCCTGATCGAGTATATAAAAGTCCCCTGGCCCAGTATAACAAAGTCCCCAGATCGAGCATAACAAAGTCCCCTGATCGATTATTACAATGTCCCCTGGTCGAGTTTAACAAAGGGCCCTGATCGAGTATAACAAAGTCCCCTGATCGAATATAACAAAGCCCCCTGGTCGAGTATAACAAAGTCCTCTGATCGAGTATAACAAAGTCCCCTGATCGAGTATAACAAAGTCGCCTAATCAAGTATAACAAAGTCCCCTGGTCCAGTATAACAAAGACCCGTGAGCGAGTATAACACATCCCCTGATTGAGTATAACAAAGTCTCCTGGCCCAGTATAACAAAGTCCCCAGATCGAGCATAACAAAGTCCCCTGATCGATTATAACAAAGTCCCCTGACCGAGTATAACAAAGGCCTCTGGTCGAGTTTGACAAAGTCCCCTCGTCGAGAATAACAAAGTCCCCTCATCGAGTATAACAAAGTCCCCTCATCGAGTACAACATATCCCCTCATCGAGTGTAAAAAGTCCCCTGATCGAGTATAACAAAGTTCCCTGATCGAGTATAACAAAGTCCCCTGATCCAGTATAACAAAGTCCCTAGATCGAGTATAACAAAGTCCCCTGATCGACTATAGCAAAGTCCCCTGGTCGAATATAACAAAGCCCCCTAATCGAGTAAAACAAAGGCCCATGATCGAGTAAAACAAAGTCCCCTATTCGAGTATAACAAAGGCCCCTCATCGAGTATAGCAATGTCCATTGGTCAAGTATAAGAAACTCACCTGATCGAGTATAACAAAGTTTTCTTCTGGAGTATAACATATCCCCTGATCGAATATAACAAAGTCTTCTGATCGAGAATAAAAAGTCCCTGATCGAGTATAACATATCGCCTGATCGAGTATAACAAAGTACCTGGTGGAGTATAACAAAGTCTCCTGATCGAGCATAACAAAGTCCACTGGTCCAGTATAACAAAGTCCCCTGATCGAGCATAACAAAGTCCACTGGTCCAGTATAACAAATTCCCCTGATCGAGTATAACATATCACCTGATCGAGTATAACAAAGTCTCCTGGCCCAGTATAACAAAGTCCCCAGATCGAGCATTACAAAGTCCCCTTATCGATTATAACAAAGTCCCATGGTCGAGTATAACAAAGGGCCCTGATCGAGTAAGACAAAGTCCCCTGCTCGAGTATAACAAAGTCCCCTGATCGAGTATAACAAAGTCCTCTGATCGAATATAACATATGCCCTGATCGAGTATAACAAAGTCCCTGATGGATTGTACAAAGTCCCCTGATCGACTATAACAAAGTCTCCTGGTCGAGTATAACAAAGTTTTCTTATCGAGTATAACAAAGGCCCCTGATCGAGTATAACAAAGTCCTCTGATCGAGTATAACAAAGTGCGCTGATCAAGTATAACAAAGTAACCTGATCGAGTATAAAAAAGTCCCCTGGCCAAGTATAACAAAGTCCCCACATCGAGCAAAACAAAGTCCCCTGGCCCAGTATAGAAATGTCCCCAGATCGAGCTTACCAAAGTCCCCTGATCGATTATAACAAAGTCCCCCGGTCGAGTATAGCAAAGGGCCCTGATCAAGTAAGACAAAGTCCCCTCATCGTGTATAACAAAGTTCCCTGATCGAGTATAACAAAGTCCCCTGATCGAGATATAACAAAGTTCCCTGATCGAGTATAACAAACTCCCCTGGTCCAATATAACAAAGTCCCCTGATCGAGTATAACATATCCCCTGATCGAGTATAACAAAGTCTCCTGGCCCAGTATAACAAAGTCCCAGGATCGAGCATAACAAAGTCTCCTGATCGATTATAACACAGTCCCCTGGTCGATTATAATACAGGGCCCTGATCGAGTAAGACAAAGTCCCCTGATCGAGTATAACAAAGTCCTCTAATCGAGTATAACAAAGCCCCCTGGACGAGTATAACAAAGTCCCCTGATCGAGTATAACAAAGTCCCTTTATCGAATATAACATATCCCCTGATCGAGTATAACAAAGTCCCTGGTTCAGTATAATAAAGTCCCCTGATCGAGTATAACATATCCCCTGATCGAGTATAACAAAGTCTCCTGGCCCAGTATAACAAAGTCCCCAGATCGAGCATAACAAAGTCCCATGATCGATTATAACAAAGTCCTCTGGACGAGTATAACAAAGTCCCCTGAACCGAGTATAACAAAGTCCCTGGTGGAGTGCAACAAAGTTCCGTTATCGAGTATAACAAAGTCTCCTGGTCGAGTATAACAAAGTTTTCTTGTCGAGTATAACAAACACCCCTCATCGAGTATAACAAAGTCCCCTCATCTAGTATAACAAAGGCCCCTAATCGAGTATATCAAAGTCCCCAGGTCGAGTATAACAAAGTCCCATGTTCGAGTGTAACCTAGGTCCCCTTATCGAGTATAACAAATTCCCCTTATCGAGTATAACAAAGTCGCCGTATCGAGTATAACAAAGTCCCCTGATCGAGTATAACAAAGGCCCCTGGGCGAGTTTAACAAAGTCCCCTGACCGAGTATAACAAAGTCCCATGAACGAGTATAGAAAAGTCCCCTGGTCCAGTATAACAAAGTCCCCAGATCGAGCATAACAAAGTCCCCTGATCGATTATAACAAAGTCCCCAGGTCGAGTATAGTAAAGGGCCCTGATCGAGTATAACAAAGTCCCCTGATCGAATATAACAAAGCCCCCTGGACGAGTATAACAAAGTCCCCTGACCGAGTTTAACAAAGGTCCCTGCTCGTGTATAACAAAGTCCCCTGGTCCAGTATAACAACGTCCCCTCATCGAGTACAACATATACCCTGATCGAGTATAACAAAGTCCCCTGATCGAGTATACAAAGTTACCTGATCGAGTATAACAAAGTCCCCTGGTCCAGTATAACAAAGTCCCCAGATCGAGTATAACAAAGTCCCCTGATCGAGTATAGCAAAGTCCCCTGGTCGAATATAACAAAGCCCCCTAATCGAGTATAACAAAGGCCCATGATCCAGTATAACAAAGTTCCATAATAGAGTATAACAAAGGCCCCTCATCGAGTATAGAAAAGTCCATTGGTCAAGAATAAGAAAGTCCCTTGATCGAGTATAACATATCCCCTGATCGAGTATAACATATCCCCTGATCGAGTATAAAAAAGTCCCCTGGCCAAGTAGAACAAAGTCCCCAGACCGAGCATAACAAAGTCCCCTGATCGAGTATAACAAAGTCCCCTAATCGAGTATAACAAAACCCCTTGGACGAGTATAACAAAGTTCCCTGATCGAGTATTACAAAGTCGACTGATCGAGTATAACAAAGTCCACTGGTCCAGTATAACAAAGTCCCCTGATCGAGTATAACATATCACCAGATCGAGTATAACAAAGTTTTCTTTTCGAGTATAACAAACACCCCTCATCGAGTATAACAAAGTCCCCTGATTTAGTATAACAAAGTCCCCTGATCGAGTATATAAAAGTCCCCTGGCCCGGTATAACAAAGTCCCCAGATAGAGCATGACAAAGTCCCCTGATCGATTATAACAAAGTCCCCTGGTCGAGTATAGCAAAGGGCCCTGATCGAGTATAACAAAGTCCCCTGATCGAATATAACAAAGCCCCCTGGACGAGTATAACAAAGTCCCCTGATCGAGTATAATAAAGACCCCTCCTCGAGTATAACAAAGTCCCATGGTCCAGTATAGCAAAGTCCCTGATCGAGTATATCATATCCCCTGATCGAGTATAACAGAGTCCCTGGTGGAGTATTACAAAGTCTCCTGATCGGGTACAACAAAGTATCCTGGTCGAGTAGAACAAAGCTTTCTAATCGACTATATCAAAGGCCCCTGGTCGAGTATAACAAAGTCCCCTGATCGAGTATAAGAAAAGTCCCCTCATCGATTATAACAAAGTCCCCTCATCGATTATAACAAAGTCCCCTCATTGAATATAAAAAAGTCCCCTGGTCCAGTTTTACAAAGTAGCCTGATCGAGTATAAAAAAGTCCCCTGGCCAAGTATAACAAAGTCCCCAGACCGAGCATAACAAAGTCCCCTGATCGAGTACAAAAAAGTCCCCTAATCGAGTATAACAAAGTCCCCTGATCGAGTATAACAAAGTCCACTGGTCCAGTATAACATATTCCCCTGATCGAGTATAACATATCACCTGATCGAGTTTAACAAAGTCTCCTGGCCCAGTATAACAAAGCCCCCAGGTCGAGCATAACAAAGACCCCTTATCGATTATAACAAAGTCCCCTGATCGAGTATAACAAAGTCCCCTAATCGAGTATAACAAAGCCCCCTAGACGAGTATAAAAAAGTCCCCTGAACGAGTATAACAAAGTCCATGCTGGAGTATACCAAAGTCCCCTGATCGAGTATAACAAAGTCTCCTGGTCGAGTATAACAAAGTTTTCTAATCGAGTATAACAAAGGCCCCTGGTCGAGTATAACAAAGTCCTCTGATCGAGTATAACAAAGTCCCCTGATCAAGTATAACAAAGTAACCTGATCCAGTATAAAAAAAGCCCCTGGCCAAGTATAACAAAGTCACCAGATCGAGCATAACAAAGTCCCCTGATCGATTGTAACAAAGTCCCCCGGTCGAGTATAGCAAAGGGCCCTGATCGAGTAAGACAAAGTCCCCTGATCGAGTATAGCAAAGTCCCCTGGTCGAATATAACAAAACCCCCTAATCGAGTATAACAAAGGCCCATGATCGAGTATAACAAGGTCCCCTAATCGAGTATAACAAAAGATCCTCATCGAGTATAGCAAAGTCCATTGGTCAAGTATAAGAAAGTCACCTGATCGAGTATAACAAAGTTTTCTTTTCGAGTATAACAAACACCCCTCATCGAGTATAACAAAGTTCCCTGATTTAGTATAAAAAAGGCCCCTAATCGAGTATAGCAAAGCCGCCTAATCGAGTATATCAAAGTCCCCTAGTCGAGTATAACAAATCCCCTGTTCGAGTCTAACATAAGTCCCCTTATCGAGTATAACAAATTTCCGTTATCGAATATAACAAAGTCCCCTGATCCAGTATAACAAAGGACCATGGTCGAGTATAACAAAGTCCCCTGATCGAGTATAACAAAGTCCCCTGATCATGTATAACAAAGTCCCCTGATCGAGTATAAAAAAGTCCCCTGGTCCAGTATAACAAAGTCCCCTGATCGAGCATAACAAAGTCCCCTGATCGATTATAACAAAGTCCCCTGGTCGAGTATAGCAAAGTCACCTGATCGAGTATAACACGGCCTCCTGGACGAGTATAACAAAGTCCCCTGAACCGAGAATAACAAAGTCCCCTGATCGAGTATAACATATCCCCTGATCGAGTGTAACAAAGTCCCTGGTGGAGTATAACAAAGTCCCCTGATCGAGTATAACAAAGTCCCCTGATCATGTATAAGAAAAGTCCCCTGATCGAGTATAACAAAGTCCCCTGAACGAGTATAAAAATATCCCTGGTCCAGTATAACAAAGTCCCCTGATCGAGTATAACAAAGTCCCCTAATCGAGTATAACAAAACCCCTTGGACGAGTATAACAAAGTTCCCTGATCGAGTGTTACAAAGTCGACTGATCGAGTATAACAAAGTCCACTGGTCCAGTATAACAAAGTCCCCTGATCGAGTATAACATATCACCTGATCGAGTATAACAAAGTTTTCTTTTCGAGTATAACAAACACCCCTCATCGAGTATAACAAAGTCCCCTGATTTAGTATAACAAAGTCCCCTGATCGAGTATATAAAAGTCCCCTGGCCCGGTATAACAAAGTCCCCAGATAGAGCATGACAAAGTCCCCTGATCGATTATAACAAAGTCCCCTGGTCGAGTATAGCAAAGGGCTCTGATCGAGTATAACAAAGTCCCCTTATCGAATATAACAAAGCCCCCTGGACGGGTATAACAAAGTCCCCTGATCGAGTATAATAAGACCCCTCCTCGAGTATAACAAAGTCCCCTGGTCCAGTATAACAAAGTCCCTGATCGAGTATATCATATCCCCTGATCGAGTATAACAGAGTCCCTGGTGGAGTATTACAAAGTCTCCTGATCGAGTACAACAAAGTATCCTGGTCGAGTAGAACAAAGCTTTCTAATCGAGTATATCAAAGGCCCCTGGTCGAGTATAACAAAGTCCCCTGATCGAGTATAAGAAAAGTCCCCTCATCGATTATAACAAAGTCCCCTCATCGATTATAACAAAGTGCCCTCATTGAGTATAAAAAAGTCCCCTGGTCCAGTATATCAAAGTAACCTGATCGAGTATAAAAAAGTCCCCTGGCCAAGTATAACAAAGTCCCCAGACCGAGCATAACAAAGTCCCCTGATCGAGTACAAAAAAGTCCCCTAATCGAGTATAACAAAGTCCCCTGATCGAGTATAACAAAGTCCACTGGTCCAGTATAACATATTCCCCTGATCGAGTATAACATATCACCTGATCGAGTTTAACAAAGTCTCCTGGCCCAGTATAACAAAGTCCCCAGGTCGAGCATAACAAAGACCCCTTATCGATTATAACAAAGTCCCCTGGTCGAGTATAACAAAGGGCCCTAATCGAGTAGGACAAAGTCCCCTCATTGAGTATAAAAAAGTCCCCTGGTCCAGTATAACAAAGTAACTTGATCGATTATAAAAAAGTCCCCTGGCCAGGTATAACAAAGTCCCCAGACCGAGCATAACAAAGTCCCCTGATCGAGTACAAAAAAGTCCCCTAATCGAGTATATCAAAGTCCCCTGGTCGAGTATAACAAAGGGCCCTAATCGAGTAGGACAAAGTTCCCTGATCGAGTATAACAAAGTCCCCTAATCGAGTATAACAAAGCCCCCTTGGCGAGTATAAAAAAGTCACCTAATCGAGTATAACAGAGTCCATGCTGGAGTATACCAAAGTCCCCTGATCGAGTATAACAAAGTCTCCTGGTCGAGTATAACAAAGTTTTCTAATCGAGTATAAAAAAGGCCCCTGGTCGAGTATAACAAAGTCCTCTGATCGAGTATAACAAAGTCCCCTGATCAAGTATAACAAAGTAACGTGATCCAGTATAAAAAAGTCCCCTGGCCAAGTATAACAAAGTCACAAGATCGAGCATAACGAAGTCCCCTGATCGATTATAACAAAGTCCCCCGGTCGAGTATAGCAAAGGGCCCTGATCGAGTAAGACAAAGTCCCCTGATCGAGTATAGCAAAGTCCCCTGGTCGAATATAAGAAAACCCCCTAATCGAGTATAACAAAGGCCCATGATCGAGTATAACAAGGTCCCCTAATCGAGTATAACAAAAGCCCCTCATCGAGTATAGCAAAGTCCATTGGTCAAGTATAAGAAAGTCACCTGATCGAGTATAACAAAGTTTTCTTTTCGAGTATAACAAACACCCCTCATCGAGTATAACAAATTTCCCTGATTTAGTATAACAAAGGCCCCTAATCGAGTATAGCAAAGCCGCCTAATCGAGTATATTAAAGTCCCCTAGTCGAGTATAACAAATCCCCTGTTCGAGTCTAACATAAGTCCCCTTATCGAGTATAACAAATTTCCGGTATCGAGTATAACAAAGTCCCCTGATCCAGTATAACAAAGGACCATGGTCGAGTATAACAAAGTCCCCTGATCGACTATAACAAAGTCCCCTGATCATGTATAACAAAGTCCCCTGATCGAGTATAAAAAGTCCCCTGGTCCAGTATAACAAAGTCCCCTGATCGAGCATAACAAAGTCCCCTGATCGATTATAACAAAGTCCCAGGGTCGTGTATAGCAAAGTCACCTGATCGAGTATAACACGGCCTCCTGGACGAGTATAACAAAGTCCCCTGAACCGAGTATAACAAAGTCCCCTGATCGAGTATAACATATCCCCTGATCGAGTATAACAAAGTCCCTGGTGGGGGTATAACAAAGTCCCCTGATCGAGTATAACAAAGTCCCCTGATCATGTATAAGAAAAGTCCCCTGATCGAGTATAACAAAGTCCCCTGAACGAGTATAAAAAAGTCCCCTGGTCCAGTATAACAAAGTCCCCTGATCGAGTATAACATATCCCCTGATCGAGTATATCAAAGTCTCCTGGCCCAGCATAACAAAGTACCCAGATTGAGCATAACAAAGTCCTCTGATCGATTATAACAAAGTCCCCTGGTCGAGTATAACACAGGGCCCTGATCGAGTAACACAAAGTCCCCTGATCGAGTATAACAAGGTCCCCTGATCGAGTATAACAAAGCCCCCTGGACGAGTATAACAAAGTCCTCTGAACCGAGTATAACAAAGTCCCTGGTGGAGTGTAACAAAGTCCCCTTATCGAGTATAACAATGTCTCCTGGTCGAGTATAACAATGTCTTCTTTTCGAGTATAACAAAGGCCCCTGGTCGAGTATAACAAAGTCCCCTGATCGAGAATAACAAAGTCCCCTAATCAAGTATAACAAAGGCCCTGATCGAGTATAACAAAGTCCCCTGATCGAGTATAACATATCCCCTGATCGAGCATAACAAAGTCCTCTGGTCGAGTATAACAAAGTCCTCTAATCGAGTATAACAAAGTCCCCTGGTCGAGTATAACAAAGTCCCCTAATCGAGTATAACAAAGGCCCCTCATCGAGTATAGAAAAGTCCATTGGTCAAGAATAAGAAAGGCGCCTGATCGAGTATAACATATCCCCTGATCGAGTATAACATATCCCCTGATCGAGTATAACTTATCGCCTGATCGAGTATAACAAGTCCCTGGTGCAGTGTAACAAAGTCTCCTGAGCGAGTACAACAAAGTATCCTGCTCGAGTATAACAAAGCTTTCTAATCGAGTATAACAAAGGCCCCTGGTCGAGTAACACAAAGTCCCCTGATCGATTATAAGAAAAGTCCCCTGATCGAGTATAACAAAGTCCCATGAACGAGTATAAAAAAGTCCCCGGGTCCAGTATAACAAAGTAACCTGATCGAGTATAAAAAAGTCCCCTGGCCAAGTATAACAAAGTCCCCTGATCGAGTATAACAAAGTCCCCTAATCGAGTATAACAAAACCCCTTGGACGAGTATAACAAAGTTCCCTGATCGAGTATTACAAAGTCGACTGATCGAGTATAACAAAGTCCACTGGTCCGTATAACAAAGTCCCCTGATCGAGTATAACATATCACCTGATCGAGTATAACAAGGTTTTCTTTTCGAGTATAACAAACACCCCTCATCGAGTATAACAAAGTCCCCTGATTTAGTATAACAAAGTCCCCTGATCGAGTATATAAAAGTCCCCTGGCCCGGTATAACAACGTCACCAGATAGAGCATGACAAAGTCTCCTGATCGATTATAACAAAGTCCCCTGGTCGAGTATAGCAAAGGGCCCTGATCGAGTATAACAAAGTCCCCTGATCGAATATAACAAAGCCCCCTGGACGAGTATAACAAAGTCCCCTGATGGAGTATAATAAAGTCCCCTCCTCGAGTATAACAAAGTCTCCTGGTCCAGTATAACAAAGTCCCTGATCGAGTATATCATATCCCCTGATCGAGTATAACAGAGTCCCTGGTGGAGTATTACAAATTCTCCTGATCGAGTACAACAAAGTATCCTGGTCGAGTAGAACAAAGCTTTCTAATCGAGTATATCAAAGGCCCCTGGTCAAGTATAACAAAGTCCCCTGATCGAGTATAAGAAAAGTCCCCTCATCGATTATAACAAAGTCCCCTCATCGATTATAACAAAGTCCCCTCATCGAGTATAAAAAAGTCCCCTGGTCCAGTATAACAAAGAAACCTGATCGAGTATAAAAAAGTCCCCTGGCCAAGTATAACAAAGTCCCCAGACCGAGCATAACAAAGTCCCCTGATCGAGTACAAAAAAGTCCCCTAATCGAGTATAATAAAGTCCCCTGATCGAGTATAACAAAGTCCACTGGTCCAGTATAACATATTCCCCTGATCGAGTATAACAAAGTCTCCTGGCCCAGTATAACAAAGTCCCCAGGTCGAGCATAGCAAAGTCCCCTTATCGATTATAACAAAGTCCCCTGGTCGAGTATAACAAAGGGCCTTAATCGAGTAGGACAAAGTTCCCTGATCGAGTATAACAAAGTCCCCTAATCGAGTATAACAAAGGCCCATGAACGAGTATAACAAGGTCCCCTAATCGAGTATAACAAAGGCCCCTCATCGAGTATAGCAAAGTCCATTGGTCAAGTATAAGAAAGTCACCTGATCGAGTATAACAAAGTTTTCTTTTCGAGTATAACAAACACCCCTCATCGAGTATAACAAAGTTCCCTGATTTAGTATAACAAAGGCCCCTAGTCGAGTATAGCAAAGCCGCCTAATCGAGTATATCAAAGTCCCCTAGTCGAGTATAACAAATCCACTGTTCGAGTCTAACATAAGTCCCCTTATCGAGTATAACAAATTTCCGTTATCGAGTATAACAAAGTCCCCTGATCCAGTATAACAAAGGACCATGGTCGAGTATAACAAAGTCCCCTGATCGAGTATAACAAAGTCCCCTGATCATGTATAACAAAGGGCCCTGATCGAGTAAAAAAAGTCACCTGGTCCAGTATAACAAAGTCCCCTGATCGAGCATAACAAAGTCCCCTGATCGATTATAACAAAGTCCCCTGGTCGAGCATAGCAAAGTCACCTGATCGAGTATAACACGGCCTCCTGGACGAGTATAACAAAGTCCCCTGAACCGAGTATAACAAAGTCCCCTGATCGAGTATAACATATCCCCTGATCGAGTATAACAAAGTCCCCTGATCATGTATAAGAAAGTCCCCTGATCGAGTATAACAAAGTCCCCTGATCATGTATAAGAAAAGTCCCCTGATCGAGTATAACAAAGTCCCCTGAACGAGTATAAAAAAGTCCCCTGGACCAGTATAACAAAGTCCCCTGATCGAGTATAACATATCCCCTGATCGAGTATATCAAAGTCTCCTGGCCCAGCATAACAAAGTACCCAGATTGAGCATAACAAAGTCCTCTGATCGATTATAACAAAGTCCCCTGGTCGAGTATAACACAGGGCCCTGATCGAGTAACACAAAGTCCCCTGATCGAGTATAACAAGGTCCCCTGATCGAGTATAACAAAGCCCCCTGGACGAGTATAACAAAGTCCTCTGAACCGAGTATAACAAAGTCCCTGGTGGAGTGTAACAAAGTCCCCTTATCAAGTATAACAATGTCTCCTGGTCGAGTACAACAATGTCTTCTTTTCGAGTATAACAAAGGCCCCTGGTCGAGTATAACAAAGTCCCCTAATCGAGAATAACAAATTCCCCTAATCAAGTATAACAAAGTCCCCTGATCGAGTATAACAAAGTCCCCTGACCGAGTATAACATATCCCCTGTTCGAGTATAACAAAGTCCTCTGGTCGAGTATAACAAAGTCCCCTGGTCGAGTATAGCAAAGTCCCCTGGTCCGTATAACAAAGTCCCCTGATCGAGTATAACATATCACCTGATCGAGTATAACAAAGTTTTCTTTTCGAGTATAACAAACACCCCTCATCGAGTATAACAAAGTCCTCTGGTCGAGTATAACAAAGTTTCCTGGTCGAGTATAGCAAAGTCCCCTGGTCCGTATAACAAAGTCCCCTGATCGAGTATAACATATCACCTGATCGAGTATAACAAAGTTTTCTTTTCAAGTATAACAAAGGCCCCTCATCGAGTATAGAAAAGTCCATTGGTCAAGAATAAGAAAGGCGCCTGATCGAGTATAACATATCCCCTGATCGAGTATAACATATCCCCTGATCGAGTATAACATATCGCCTGATCGAGTATAACAAAGTCCCTGGTGCAGTGTAACAAAGTCTCCTGAGCGAGTACAACAAAGTATCCTGCTCGAGTATAACAAAGCTTTCTAATCGAGTATAACAAAGGCCCCTGGTCGAGTAACACAAAGTCCCCTGATCGATTATAAGAAAAGTCCCCTGATCGAGTATAACAAAGTCCCATGAACGAGTATAAAAAAGTCCCCTGGTCCAGTATAACAAAGTAACCTGATCGAGTATAAAAAAGTCCCCTGGCCAAGTATAACAAAGACCCCTGATCGAGTATAACAAAGTCCCCTAATCGAGTATTACAAAGTCGACTGATCGAGTATAACAAAGTCCACTGGTCCGTATAACAAAGTCCCCTGATCGAGTATAACATATCACCTGATCGAGTGTAACAAAGTTTTCTTTTCGAGTATAACAAACACCCCTCATCGAGTATAACAAAGTCCCCTGATTTAGTATAACAAAGTCCCCTGATCGAGTATATAAAAGTCCCCTGGCCCGGTATAACAAAGTCCCCAGATAGAGCATGACAAAGTCCCCTGATCGATTATAACAAAGTCCCCTGGTCGAGTATAGCAAAGGGCCCTGATCGAGTATAACAAAGTCCCCTGATCGAATATAACAAAGCCCCCTGGACGAGTATAACAAAGTCCCTTGATGGAGTATAATAAAGTCCCCAGGTCGAGCATAGCAAAGTCCCCTTATCGATTTTAACAAAGTCCCCTGGTCGAGTATAACAAAGGGCCCTAATCGAGTAGGACAAAGTTCCCTGATCGAGTATAACAAAGTCCCCTAATCGAGTATAACAAAGCCCCCTGGACGAGTATAAAAAAGTCCCCTGATCGAGTATAACAAAGTCCATGCTGGAGTATACCAAAGTCCCCTGATCGAGTATAACAAAGTCTCCTGGTCGAGTATAACAAAGTTTTCTAATCGAGTATAACAAAGGCCACTGGTCGAGTATAACAAAGTCCTCTGATCGAGTATAACAAAGTCCCCTGATCAAGTATAACAAAGTCCCCTGATCGAGTATAGCAAAGTCCCCTGGTCGAATATAACAAAGCCCCCTAATCGAGTATAACAAAGGCCCATGAACGAGTATAACAAGGTCCCCTAATCGAGTATAACAAAGGCCCCTCATCGAGTATAGCAAAGTCCATTGGTCAAGTCTAAGAAAGTCACCTGATCGAGTATAACAAAGTTTTCTTTTCGAGTATAACAAACACCCCGCATCGAGTATAACAAAGTTCCCTTATTTAGTATAACAAAGGCCCCTAAACGAGTATAGCAAAGCCGCCTAATCGAGTATATCAAAGTCCCCTAGTCGAGTATAACAAGTCCCCTGTTCGAGTCTAACATAAGTCCCCTTATCGAGTATAACAAATTTCCGTTATCGAGTATAACAAAGTCCCCTGATCCAGTATAACAAAGGACCATGGTCGAGTATAACAAAGTCCCCTGATCGAGTATAACAAAGTTCCCTGATCATGTATAACAAAGTCCCCTGATCGAGTATAAAAAAGTCCCCTGGTCCAGTATAACAAAGTCCCCTGATCGAGCATAACAAAGTCCCCTGATCGATTATAACAAAGTCCCTTGGTCGAGTATAGCAAAGTCACCTGATCGAGTATAACACGGCCTCCTGGACGAGAATAACAAAGTCCCCTGAACCGAGTATAACAAATTCCCCTGATCGAGTATAACATATCCCCTGATCGAGTATATCAAAGTCCCTGGTGGAGTATAACAAAGTCCCCTGATCGAGTATAACAAAGTCCCCTGATCATGTATAAGAAAGTCCCCTGATCGAGTATAACATATCCCCTGATCGAGTATAACATATCCCCTGATCAAGTATAACAAAGTCCCCAGATCGAGCATAACAAAGTCCCCTGATCAATTATAACAAAGTCCCCTGATCGAGTATAACAAAGTCCCCTGGTCCAGTATAACAAAGTCCCCTGATCGAGTATAACGTATCCCCTAATCGAGTATAACAAAGTCTCCTGGCCCAGTACAACAAAGTCCCCAGATCGAGCATAACAAAGTCCCCTGATCGATTATAACAAAGTCCCTTGGACGAGTATAACAAATTCCCCTGAACTGAGTATAACAAAGTCCCTGGTGGAGTGTAACAAAGTTCCATTAACGAGTATAACAAAGTTTCCTCGTCGAGTATAACAAAGTTTTCTTTTCGAGTATTACAAACACCCTTCAACGAGTTATAACAAAGTCCCCTGATCTAGTATAACAAAGGCCCCTAATCGAGTATTGCAAAGCCGCCTAATCGAGTATATCAAAGTCCCCTGGTCGAGTATAACAAAGTCCCCTGTTTGAGTCTAACCTAAGTCCCCTTATCGAGTAAAACAAATTCCCTTATCGAGTATAACAAAGTCCCCTTATCGAGTATAACAAAGTTCCCTGATCGAGTATAACAAAGGCCCCTGGTCGAGTATAACAAAGTCCAATGATCGAATATAACAAAGTCCCCTGATCATGTATAACAAAGTCCCCTGATCGAGTATAAAAAAGGCCCCTGGTCCAGTATAACAAAGTCCCCTGATAGAGTATAAAAAAGTCCCCTGGCCCAGTATAACAAAGTCCCCAGATCGAGCATAACAAAGACCCCTGATCGATTATAACAAAGTCCCCCGGTCGAGTATAGCAAAGGGCCCTGATCTAGTAAGACAGAGTCTCCTAATCGAGTATAACAAAGTCCCCTGATCGAGTATAACAAAGCCCACTGGACAAGTATAACAAAGTTCCCTGATCGTGTATAACAAAGTTCCCTGATCGAGTATAATAAAGTCCCCTGGTCCAGTATAACAAAGTCTCCTTATCAGGAATAACAAAGTCCCCTGATCGAGTATAATATATCCCCTGATTGAGTATAACAAAGTCCTCGGGTCGAGTATGACAAAGTCCCCTGATCGAATATAACAAAGTCCCCTGTTCGAGTATAACAAAGTTTCCTAATCGAGTATAACAAAGGCCCATCATCTAGAATAGCAGAGTCCATTGGTCAAATATAGGAAAGAAACGGATCGAGTATAACAAAATCCCCCGATCGAGTATAACAAAGGCCTCTGGTCGAGTATGACAAAGTCCCCTTGTCGAGTATAGCAATGTCCCCTGGTCGAGTATGACAAAGCCCGCTCATCACGTATAACAAAGGCCCCTAATCGAGTATAACAAAGTCCCCTGATCGAGTATAACGACGTCCCCTGATCGAGTATAACAAAGTCCCTTTATCGAGTATAACAAATTCCCCTTATCGAGTATAACAAAGTCTCCTTATCAGGAATAACAAAGTCCCCTAATCGAGTATAACAAAGGCCCCTGGTCGAGTATAACAAAGTCCCTTGATCGATTATAACAAAGTCCCCTGGTCGAGTATAGCAAAGTCCCCTGATCAAGTATAACAAAGCCTCCTGATCGAGTATAGCAAGGTCCCCTGGTCGAGTATAACAAAGCCCCCTCATCGAGTATAACAAAGGCCCCTAATCGAGTATAACAAAGTCCCCCGATCGAGTATAACAAAGTCCCCTGATCGAGTAAAACAAAGTCCCCTGGTTGAGTATAACAAAGTCCCCTGATCGAAAATAACATATCCACTGATCAGGTATAACAAAGTCCTCTGGTCGAATATAAAAAATTCCCCTGATCACGTATAACAAAGTCCCCTGGTCGAGTATAACAAAGTCCCCTGATCGAGTATAACAAAGGCCCCTGACCAAATCCAAAAAAGGCCCCTAAGTGAGTGAGTATAACAAATTCCCCTGATCTAGTATAACAATGGCCCCTCATCGAGTATAACAAAGGCCCCGCATCGAGTAAAACAAAGTACCCTGATCGAGTATAACAAAGCCGCCTCATCGAATATCACATTTCCCCTCGTCGAGTATAACAAAGTCCCCTGATCGAGTATAACAAAGGCCCCTCATCGAGTATAACAAAGTCCTCTGGTCGAGTATAACAAAGTCCATTGAAAGAGTATAATGAAGTCCCCTGGTCGAGTATAACAAAGTCCCCTAATCGAGTGTAACAAAGGCCCCTGATCGAGTATAACAAAGTCCCCTGATCGAGTATAACAAAGTCCCCTGGTTGAGTATAACAAAGTCCCCTGATCGAGTATAACATATCCCCTGATCGAGTATAACAAAAGTCCCCTGATCGAGTATAACAAAGGCCACGAATCGAGTCTAAAAATGGCCCCTCATCGAGTATAACAAAGTCCTCGGTTCGAGTATAAAAAAGTCCGCTGTTCCAGTATAACAAAGTCCCCTGGTCGAGTATAAAAAAGTTCTCGATCGAGTATAACAAAGGCCTCTGGTCGAGTATGACAAAGTCCCTTGATCGAGTATAACAAAGCCCCCTGGACGAGCATAACAAAGTCCCCTCAACCGGGTATAACAAAGTCACGTGATCGAGTATAATATATCCCCTAATCGAGTATAACAAAGTCCTCGGTTCGAGTATAAAAAAGTCCCCTGGTCCAGTATAACAAAGTCCCCTGGTCGAGTATAAAAAAGTCCTCGATCGAGTATAACAAAGGCCTCTGGTCGAGTATGACAAAGTCCCGTGATCAAGTTTAAAAAAGTCTACTGGTCGAGTATAACAAAGTCCCCTGATCGAGTATGACAAAGTCCCCTGGTCGAGTATAGCAAAGTCCCCTGGTCGAGTATAACAAAACCCCCTCATCGAGTATAACAACGGCCCCTAATCGAGAATAACAAAGTCCCCTGATCGAGAATAACAAAGTTTCCTGATCGAGTATAACAAAGTCCCCTGATCGAGTATGACAAAGTCCCCTGGTCGAGTATAGTAAGGTCCCCTGGTCGAGTATGACAAAGTCCCCTGATCAAGTATAAAAAAGTCTCCTGGTCGAGTATAACAAAGTCCCCTGATCGAGTATGACAAAGTCCTCTGATCGCGTATAACAAAGTCCCCTGATCGAGCATAACAAAGTCCATTGGTGAAATATAAAAAAGTCCCCTGGTCGAGTATAACAAAGTTTTCTAATCGAGTATAACAAAGGCCCCTGGTCGAGTATAACAAAGTCCTCTGATCGAGTATAACAAAGTCGCCTAATCAAGTATAACAAAGTCCCCTGATCGAGTATAACAAAGTCCCCTGATCGAGTATAATATATCCCCTGAATGAGTATAACAAAGTCCTCGGGTCGAGTATAACAAAGTCCCCTGATCGAATATAACAAAGTCCCCTGATCGAGTATAACAAAGTCCCTTTATCGAGTATAACAAATTCCCCTTATCGAGTATAACAAAGTCTCCTTATCAGGAATAACAAAGTCCCCTGATCGAGTATAATATATCCCCTGATTGAGTATAACAAAGTCCTCGGGTCGAGTATGACAAAGTCCCGTGATCGAATATAACAAATTCCCTGTTCGTGTATAACAAAGTTTCCTAATCGAGTATAACAAAGGCCCATCATCTAGAATAGCAAAGTCCATTGGTCAAATATAGGAAAGAAACGGATCGAGTATAACAAAATCCCCCGATCGAGTATAACAAAGGCCTCTCGTCGAGTATGACAAAGTCCCCTGGTCGAGTATAGCAAAGTCCCCTGGCAAGTATAACAAAGCCCGCTCATCAAGTATAACAAAGGCCCCTAATCGAGTATAACAAAGTCCCCTGATCGAGTATAACGAAGTCCCCTGATCGAGTATAACAAAGTCCCTTTATGGAGTATAACAAATTCCCCTTATCGAGAATAACAAAGTCTCCTTATCAGGAATAACAAAGTCCCCAAATCGAGTATAACAAAGGCCCCTGGTCGAGTATAACAAAGTCCCTTGATCGATTATAACAAAGTCCCCTGGTCGAGTATAGCAAAGTCCCCTTATCAAGTAGAACAAAGCCTCCTGATCGAGTATAGCAAGGTCCCCTGGTCGAGTATAACAAAGCCCCCTTATCGAGTATAACAAAGGCCCCTAATCGAGTATAACAAAGTCCCCTGATCGAGTATAACAAAGTCCCCTGATCGAGTAAAACAAAGTCCCCTGGTTGAGTATAACAAAGTCCCCTGATCGAAAATAACATATCCACTGATCAAGTATAACAAAGTCCTCTGGTCGAGTATAAAAAATTCCCCTGATCGCGTATAACAAAGTCCCCTGGTCGAGTATAACAAAGTCCCCTGGTCGAGTATAACAAAGGCCCCTGATCAAGTCCAAAAAGGCCCCTAAGTGAGTATAACAAATTCCCCTGATCTAGTATAACAATGGCCCCTCATCGAGTATAACAAAGGCCCCTCATCGAGTAAAACAAAGTACCCTGATCGACTATAACAAAGCCGCCTCATCGAATATAACAAAGTCCCCTCGTCGAGTATAACAAAGTCCCCTGATCGAGTATAACAAAGGCCCCTCATCGAGTATAATAAAGTCTTCTGGTCGAGTATAACAAAGTCCATTGATAGAGTATAACGAAGTCCCCTGGTCGAGTATAACAAAGTCCCCTAATCGAGTGTAACAAAGGCCCCTGATCGAGTATAACAAAGTCCCATGATCGAGTATAACAAAGTCCCCTGGTTGAGTATAACAAAGTCCCCTGATCGAGTATAACATATCCCCTGATCGAGTATAACAAAAGTCCCCTGATCGAGTATAACAAAGGCCACTAATCGAGTCTAAAAATGGCCCCTCATCGAGTATAACAAAGTCGTCGGTTCGAGTATAAAAAAGTCCCCTGGTCCAGTATAACAAAGTCCCCTGGCCGAGTATAAAAAAGTCCTCGATCGAGTATAACAAAGGCCTCTGGTCGAGTATGACAAAGTCCCTTGATCGAGTATAACAAAGCCCCCTGGACGAGCTTAACAAAGTCCCCTCAACCGGGTATAACAAAGTCCCGTGATCGAGTATAATATATCCCTTGATCGAGTATAACAAAGTCCTCGGTTCGAGTATAAAAAAGTCCCCTGGTCCAGTATAACAAAGTCCCCTGGTCGAGTATAAAAAAGTCCTCGATCGAATATAACAAAGGCCTCTGGTCGAGTATGACAAAGATCCGTGATCAAGTATAAAAAAGTCTCCTGGTCGAGTATAACAAAACCGCCTCATCGAGTATAACAAAGGCCCCTAATCGAGAATAACAAAGTCCCCTGATCGAGAATAACAAAGTTTCCTGATCGAGTATAACAAAGTCCCCTGATCGAGTATGACAAAGTCCCCTGGTCGAGTATAGTAAAGTCCCCTGGTCGAGTATGACAAAGTCCCCTGATCAAGTATAAAAAAGTCTCCTGGTCGAGTATAACAAAGTCCCCTGATCGAGTATGACAAAGTCCTCTGATCGCGTATAACAAAGTCCCCTGATCGAGTATAACAAAGTCCCTTGATCGAGTATAACAAAGGCCCCTCAATGAGCATAACAAAGTCCATTGGTGACATATAAAAAAGTCCCCTGGTCGAGTATAACAAAGTCCCTTGATCGAGTATAACAAAGTCCTCTGGTTGAGGGTAAAAAAGTCCACTGATCCCATATAACAAAGTCCCCTGATCTAGTATAACAAAGGCCTCTCATCGAGTATAACAAAGGCCCCTCATCGAGTATAACAAAGTCCCCTGATCGAGTATAACAAAGCCGCCGAATCGAATATAACAAAGTCCCCTGGTAGAGTATAACAAAGACCCCTGTTCGAGTCTAACAAAGTCCCATTATCGAGTATAACAAATACCCCTTATCGAGTATAAAAAAGTCTCCTTATCAGGAATGACAAAGTCCCCTAATCGAGAATAACAAAGGCCCCTGGTCGAGTATAACAAGTCCCTTGATCGATTATAACAAAGTCCCCTGGTCGAGTATAGCAAAGTCCCCTGATCAAGTATAACAAAGCCTCCTGATCGAGTATAACAAAGGCCACTAATCGAGTCTAAAAATGGCCCCTCATCGAGTATAACAAAGTCCCCTGATCTAGTATAACAAAGTCCCCTTATCTAGTATAACAAAGGCCCCTGGTCGAGTATAACAAAGTCCCCTGATCAAGTATAACAAAAGTCCCCTGGACGAGTATAAAAAAGTCCTCGATCGAGTATAACAAAGGCCTCTGGTCGAGTATGACAAAGTCCCTTGATCGAGTATAACAAAGCCCCCTGGACGAGTATAACAAAGTCCCCTCAACCGGGTATAACAAAGTCCCGTGATCGAGTATAAAATATCAGCTGATCGAGTATAACAAAGTCCTCGGTTCGAGTATAAAAAAGTCCCCTCGTCCAGTATAACCAAGTCCCCTGGTCGAGTATATAAAAGTCCTCGATCGAGTATAACAAAGGCATCTGGTCGAGTATGACAAAGTCCCGTGATCAAGTATAATAAAGTCTCCTGGTCGAGTATAACAAAGTCCCCTGATCGAGTATGACAAAGTCCCCTGGTCGAGTATAGCAAAGTCCTCTGGTCGAGAATATCAAAACCCCCTCATCGAGTATAACAAAGGCCCCTAATCGAGTATAACAAAGTCCCCTGATCGAGAATAACAAAGTCCCCTGATCGAGTATAACAAAGTCCCCTGATCGAGTATGACAAAGTCCCCTGGTCGAGTATAGCAAAGTCCCCTGGTCGAGTATGACAAAGTCCCCTGATCAAGTATAAAAAAGTCTCCTGGTCGAGGATAACAAAGTCCCCTGATCGAGTATGACAAAGTCCTCTGATCAAGTATGACAAAGTCCCCTAATCAAGTATAACAAAGTCGCCTAATCAAGTAAAACAAAGTCCCCTCATCGAGTATAACATATCCCCTGATCGAGTATAACAAAAGTCCCCTGGTCCAGCATAACAAAGCCCCGTGGTCGAGTATAAAATAGTCCTCGATCGAGTATAACAAAGGCCTTTGGTCGAGTATGACAAAGACCCCTGATCAAGTATAAAAAAGTCTCCTGGTCGAGTATAACAGAGTCCCCTGATCGAGTATGATAAAGTCCCTGGTCGAGTATAGCAAAGTCCCCTGGTCGACTATAACAAAGCCCCCTCATCGAGTACAACAAAGGCCCCTAATCGAGTATAACAAAGTCCCCTGGTTGAGTATAACAAAGTCCACTGATCGAAAATAACATATCCACTGATCAAGTATAACAAAGTCCCCTGGTCGAGTATAACAAAGTCCCTTGATCGAGTATAACAAAGGCCCCTCAATGAATATAACAAAGTCCATTGGTCAAAAATACAAAAATCCCCTGGTCGAGTATAACAAAGTCCCCTGATCGAGTATAACAAAGTCCTCTGGTTGAGGATAAAAAAGTCCACTGATCCCGTATAACAAAGTCCCTTGGACGAGTATAACAAAGTCCATTGATCGAGTATAACAAAGGCCTCTCATCGAGTATAACAAAGGCCCCTCATCGAGTATAACAAAGTCCCCTGATCCCAGTATAACAAAGCCGCCGAATCAAATATAACAAAGTCCCCTGGTCGAGTATAACAAAGTCCCCTGTTCGAGTCTAACAAAGTCCCTTTATCAAGAATAACAAATTCCCTTTATCGAGTATAACAAAGTCTCCTTATCACGAATAACAAAGTCCCCTAATCGAGAATAACAAAGGCCCCTGGTCGAGTATAACAAAGTCCCTTTATCGATTATAACAAAGTCCCCTGGTCGAGTATAGCAAATTCCCCTGATCAAGTATAACAAAGCCTCCTGATCGAGTATAACAAAGTCCCCTGATCGAGTATAACAAAGGCCACTAATCGAGTCTAAAAATGGCCCCTCATCGAGTATAACAAAGTCCGCTGATCTAGTATAACAAAGTCCCCTGATCTAGTATAACAAAGGCCCCTCATCGAATATAAGAAAGTCCCCTGATCGAGTATAACAAAGCCGCCTAATCGAGTATAACAAAGTCCCCTGGTCGCGTATAACAAAGGCCACTAATCGAGTCCAAAAATAGCCCCTAATCGAGTATAACAAAGTCCCTTGATCTAGTATAACAAAGTCCCCTTATCGAGTATAACAATTCCCATAATCGAGTATAACAAAGGCCCCTGGTCGAGTATAACAAAGTCCCCTGATCGATTATAACAAAGTCCCCTGATCGAGTATAAAAAAGTCCCCTAGCCCAGTATAACAAAGTCCCCAGATCGAGCATAACAAAGACCCCTCATCGATTATAACAAAGTCCCCCGGTCGAGTATAGCAAAGTGCCCTGATCCAGTAAGACAGAGTCTCCTAATCGTGTATAACAAAGTTCCCTGATCGAGTATAACAAAGTCCCCTGGTCCAGTATAACAAAGTCCCCTGATCGAGTATAACAAAGTCTCCTGGCCCAGTATAACAAAGTCCCCAGATCGAGCATAACAAAGTCCCCTGATCGATTATAACAAAGTCCCCTGGTCGAGTATAACAAAGGGCCCTGATCGAGTAAGACAAAATCCCCTGATCGAGTATAACAAAGTCCCCTGATCGAGTATAACAAAGCCCCTTGGACGAGTATAACAAAGTCCCCTCAACCGGGTATAACAAAGTCCCGTGATCGAGTATAACATATCCCCTTATCGAGTATAACAAACTTCCCTGATCGAGTATAACAAATTCTCCTGGTCGAGTATAACAAAGTTTTCCAATCCAGTATAACAAAGTACTCTGATCGAGTATAACAAAGTCCCCTGATCAAGTATAACAAAGTCGCCTAATCAAGTATAACAAAGTTTCCTGATTGAGTATAACAAAGTCCCCTGATCGAGTATAATATATCCCTTGATCGAGTATAACAAAGTCCTCGGGTCGAGTATGACAAAGTCCCCTGATCGAGTATAATATATCCCTTGATCGAGTATAACAAAGTCCCCTGGTCGAGTATAACAAAGGGCCCTGATCAAGTAAGACAAAGTCCATTGATCGAGTATAACAAAGTCCCCTGATCGAGTATAACAAAGCCCCCTGGACGAGCATAACAAAGTCCCTGGTGGAGTATAACAAAGTCCCCTGATCCAGTATAACAAATTCCCAGGATCGAGTATAACATATCCCCTGATCGAGTATAACAAAGTCCTCGGGTCGAATATAACAAAGTCCCCTGATCGGTGTATAACAAAGTCCCCTGGTCGAGGATAACAAAGTTTCCTAATCGAGTATAACCAAGGCCCTTCATCTAATATAGCAAAGTACATTGGTCAAATTTAGAAAAGTCCACTGATCGAGTATAACAAAGTCCCCCGATCGAGTATAACAAAGGCCTCTGGTCGAGTATGACAAAGTCCCTGATCAAGTACAGAAAAGTCCGCTGGTCGAGTAAAACAAAGTCCCCTGGTCGAGTATAGCAAAGTCCACTGGTCGAGTATAGCAAAGTCCCCTGGTCGAGTATGACAAAGTCCCTGATGGAGTATAACAAAGCCCCCTCATCGAGTATAACAAAAGTCCCTAATCGAGTATAACAAAGTCCCCTGAACGAGTATAACAAAGTCCCCTGATCGAGTATAGCAAAGTCCCCTGGTTGAGTATAACAAAGTCCATTGGTCAATTATAAAAAGTCCCCTGGTCAAGTATAACAAAGTCCCCTCATAGGGTATAACAAAGTCCTCTGGTCGAGTATTAAAAAGTCCCCTGATCGAGTATAACAAAGTCCCCTGGTCGAGTATAACAAAGTCCCCTGATCGAGTATAACAAAGTCCGCTCATCGAGTATAACAAAGTCCATTGGACAAGTATACAAAAGACCCCTATTCGAGTATAAGAAAATCCTCTGATTGAGTATAACAAAGTCACCTGGTCGAGTATAGCAAAGTCACCTGATCGAGAATAACAAAGCCTCCTGGACGAGTATAACAAAGTCCCCTGATGAGTATAACAAAGCCCCCTGCTCGTGTATTACAAAATCCCCTGATTGAGTATAAAAAAACCCCTGATCGATTAAAACAAAGGCCGCTAATCAAGTCCAAAAAAGGCCCCTTAGCGAGTATAACAAAGTCCCCTGATCTAGTATAACAAAGGCCCCTCATCGAGTATAACAAAGTCCCCTCATCGAGTAAAACAAAGTCCCCTGATCGAGTATAACAAAGCCGCCTCATCGAATATAACAGAGTCCCCTCGTCGAGTATAACAAAGTTCCCTGGTCCTGTATAACAAAGTAACCTGATCGAGTATAAAAAAGTTCCCTGGCCTAGTATAACAAAGTCCCTAGACCGAGCATAACAAAGTCCCCTGATCGATTATAACAAAGTCCCCTGGTCGAGTATAACAAAGTCCCCTGCTCGAGTATAAAAAAGTCCCCTGGTCCTGTATAACATAGTAACATGATCGAGTATAAAAAAGTTTCCAGGCCAAGTATAACAAAGTCCCTAGACCGAGCATAACAAAGTCCCCTGATCGATTATAACCAAGTCCCCTGGTCGAGTATAACAAAGGGCCCTGATCGAGTATAACAAAGTCACCTTATCGAGTATAACAAAGCCCCCTAGACGAGTATAACATATCACCTGATCGAGTATAACAAAGTCTCCTGGCCCAGTATAACACAGTCCCCAGATCGAGCATTACAAAGTCCCCTCATCGATTATGACAAAGTCTCCTGGTCGAGTATAACAAAGGGCCCTGATCGAGTAAGACAAAGTCCCCTGATCGAGTATAACAAATTTACCCTAATCGAGTATAACAAAGCCCCCTGGACGAGTATAACAAAGTCCTTTGATCAAGTATAACAAAGTCCCCTGATCGAATATAACATATCCCCTGATCGAGTATAGCAAAGTCCCTGGTGGAGTGTACCAAAGTCCCCTGATCGAGTATAACAAATTCTCCTGGTCGCGTATAACAAAGTTGTCTTATCGAGTATAACAAAGGCCCCTTATCAAGTATACCAAAGTCCTCTGATCGAGTATAACAAAGTCCCCTGATCAAATATAACAAAGTAACCTGATCGAGTATAAAAAAGTCCCCTGGCCAAGAATAACAAAGTCCCCAGATCGAGCATAACAAAGTCCCCTGGCCCAGTATAACAAAGTCCCCAGATCGAGCATAACAAAGTACCCTGATCGATTATAACAAAGTCCCCCGGTCAAGTATAGCAAAGGGACCTGATCGAGTAAGACAAAGTCCCCTGATCGAGTATAACAAAGTTCCCTAATCGAGTATAACAAAGTCCCCTGATCGAGTATAACAAAGTCCCCTGGTCCAGTACAACAAAGTCCCCTCATCGAGTATAACATATCCCCAGATCGAGTATAACAAAGTCTCCTGGCCCAGTATAACAAAGTCCCCAGATCGAGCATAACAAAGCCCCCTGATCGATTATAACAAAGTCCCCTGGTCGATTATAAAACAGGGCCCTGATCGAGTAAGACAAAGTCCCCTGATCGAGTATAACAAAGTCCTCTCATCGAGTATAACAAAGCCCCATGGACGAGTAAAACAAAGTCCCCTGATCGAGTATAACAAAGTCCCTTTATCGAATATAACATATCCCCTCATCGAGTATAACAGAGTCCCTGGTTGAGTATACCAAAGTCCCCTGATCGAGTATAACAAAGTCTCCTGGTCGAGTATAATAAAGTTTTCTTATCGAGCATAACAAAGGCCCCTGGTCGAGAATAACAAAGTCCTCTCATCGAGTATAACAAAGTCCCCTGATCAAGTATAACAAAGTAACCTGATCGAGTATAAAAACGTCCCCTAGCCAAGTATAATAAAGTCCCCAGATCGAGCATAACAAAGTCCCCTGGCCCAGTATAACAAAGTCCCCTGATCGAGTATAACATATCCCCTGATCGAGTATAACAAAGTTTCCTGGCCCAGTATAACAAAGTCCCCAGATCGAGCATAACAAAGTCCCCTGATCGATTATAACAAAGTTCCCTGATCGAGTATAACAAAGTCCCCTGATCGAGTATAAAAAAGTCCCCTGGTCCAGTATAACAAAGTCCCCTGATCGAGTATAACATATCCCCTGAGCGAGTATAACAAAGTCTCCTGGCCCAGTTTAACAAAGTCCCCAGATCGAGCATAACAAAGTCCCCTAATCAATTATAACAAAGTCCCCTGGACGAGTATAACAAAGTCCCCTGAACCGAGTATAACAAAGTCCCTGGTGGAGTGTAACAAAGTTCCGTTATCGAGTATAACAAAGTCCCCTGATCGAGTATAACAAAAGTCCCCTGATCGAGTATAACAAAGTCCCCTGCTCGAGTATAAAAAAGTTCCCTGGTCCAGTATAACAAAGTAACCTGATCGAGTATAAAAAAGTTCCCTGGCCAAGTATAACAAAGTCCCCAGACCGAGCATAACAAAGTCCCCTGATCGAGTATAACAAAGCCCCTAATCGATAATAACAAAGTCCCCTGGACGAGTATAACAAAGTTCCCTGATCGAGTATAACAACGTCCCCTAATCGAGCATAACAAAGTCCACTGGTCCAGTATAACAAAGTCCCCTGATCGAATATAACATATCACCTGATCGAGTATAACAAAGTCTCCTGGCCCGGTATAACACAGTCCCCAGATCGAGCATTACAAAGTCTCCTTATCGATTATAACAAAGTCCCCTGGTAGAGTATAACAAAGGTCCCTAATAGAGTAAGAAAAAGTCCCCTGATCGAGTAAAACAAAGGCCGCTCATCGAGTATAACAAAGTCCATTGGTCAAGTATACAAAAGTACCCTATTCGAGTATAAGAAAGTCTTCTGATCGAGTATAACAAGGTCACCTGGTCGAGTATAGCAAAGTCACCTGATCGAGTATAACAAAGCCTCCTGGACGAGTATAACAAAATCCCCTGATCGAGTATAACAAAGGCCCCTGATCAAGTCCAAAAAGGCCCCTTAGCGAGTATAACAAAGTCCCCCTGATCTAGTATAACAAAGTCCCCTGATCGAGTATAACAAAGTCTCCTGGTCCTGTGTAACAAAGTAACCTGATCGAGTATAAAAAAGTTCCCTGGCCAAGTATAACAAAGTCCCTAGACCGAGCATAACAAAGTCCCCTGATCGATTATAACAAAGTCCCCTGGTCGAGTATAACAATGTTCCCTGCTCGAGTATAAAAAAGTCCCCTGGTCCTGTATACCAAAGTATCCTGATCGAGTATAAAAAAGTTCCCTGGCCAAGTATAACAAAGTCCCTAGACCGAGCATAACAAAGTCCCCTGATCGATTATAACAAAGTCCCCTGGTCGAATATAACAAAGGGCCCTGATCGAGTATAACAAAGTCACCTAATCGAGTATAACAAAGCCCCCTGGACGAGTATAACAATGTTCCCTGATCGAGTATAACAAAGTCCCCTGATCGAGTATAACAAAGTCCACTGGTCCAGTATAACAAAGTCCCCTGATCGAGTATAACATATCCCATGATCGAGTATAACAAAGTCTCCTGGCCCAGTATAACAAAGTCCCCAGATTGAGCATAACAAAGCCCCCTGATCGATTATAACAAAGTCCCCTGGTCGAATATAAAACAGGGCCCTGATCGAGTAAGACAAAGTCCCCTGATCGAGTATAACAAAGTCTTCTAATCGAGTATAACAAAGCCCCCTGGACGAGTAAAACAAAGTCCCCTGATCGAGTATAACAAAGTCCCTCTATCGAATATAACATATCCCCTGATCGAGTATAGCAAGGTCCTTGGTGAAGTGTACCAAAGTCCCCTGATCGAGTATAACAAATTCTCCTGGTCGAGTATAACAAAGTTGTCATATCGAGTATAACAAAGGCCCCTGATCGAGTATACCAAAGTCCTCTGATCGAGTATAACAAAGTCCCCTGATCAAATATAACAAAGTAACCTGATCGAGTATAAAAAAGTCCCCTGGCCAAGAATAACAAAGTCCCCAGATCGAGCATAACAAAGTCCCCTGGCCCAGTATAACAAAGTCCCCAGATCGAGCATAACAAAGTACCCTGATCGATTATAACAAAGTCCCCCGGTCGAGTATAGCAAAGGGCCCTGATCGAGTAAGACAAAGTCCCCTGATCGAGTATAACAAAGGTCCCTGATCGAGTATAACAAAGTCCCCTGATCGAGTATAACAAGTCCCCTGGTCCAGTATAACAAAGTCCCCTGATCGAGTATAACATATCCCCTGATCGAGTATAACAAAGTCTCCTGGCCCAGTATAACAAAGTCCCCAGATCGAGCATAACAAAGCCCCCTGATCGATTTTAACAAAGTCTCCTGGTCGATTATAAAACAGGGCCCTGATCGAGTAAGACAAAGTCCCCTCATCGAGTATAACAAAGTCCTCTAATCGAGTATAACAAAGCCCCCTCTACGAGTAAAACAAAGTCCCCTGATCGAGTATAACAAAGTCCCTTTATCGAATATAACATATCCCCTGATCGAGTATAACAAAGTCCCTGGTGGAGTATACCAAAGTCCCCTGATCGAGTATAACAAAGACTCCTGGTCGAGTATAACAAAGTTTTTCTTATCGAGCATAACAAAGGCCCCTGGTCGAGAATAACAAAGTCCTCTCATCGAGTATAACAAAGTCCCCTGATCAAGTATAACAAAGTAACCTGATCGAGTATAAAAACGTCCCCTGGCCCAGTATAACAAAGTCCCCAGATCGAGCATAACAAAGTCCCCTGATCGATTATGACAAAGTTCCCTGATCGAGTATAACAAAGTCCCCTGATCGAGTATAACAAAGTCCCCTGGTCCAGTATAACAAATTCCCCCGATCGAGTATAACATATCCCCTGACCGAGTATAACAAAGTCTCCTGGCCCAGTATAACAAAGTCCCCAGATCGAGCATAACAAAGTCCCATGATCGATTATAACAAAGTCCCCTGAACGAGTATAACAAAGTCCCCTGAACCGAGTATAACAAAGTCCCTGGTGGAGTGTAACAAAGTTCCGTTATCGAGTATAACAAAGTCTCCTGGTCGAGTATAACAAAGTTCTCTTGTCGAGTATAACAAACACCCCTCATCGAGTATAACAAAGTCCCCTGATCTAGTTTAACAAAGGCCCCTAATCGCGTATAGCAAAGCCGCCTAATCGAGTATATCAAAGTACCCTGGTCGAGTATAACAAAGTCCCCTGATCGAGTATAACAAAGGCCCTTGGGCGTGGATAACAAACTCCCCTGACCGAGTATAACAAAGTTCCCTGATCATGTATAACAAAGTCCCCTAATTGAGTATAGAAAAGTCCCCTGGTCCAGTATAACAAAGTCCCCTGATCGAGTATATAAAAGTCCCCTGGCCCAATATAAGAAAGTCCCCAGATCGAGCATAACAAAGTCCCCTGATCGATTATAACAAAGTCCCCTGGTCGAGTATAGCAAAGGGCCCTGATCGAGTATAACAAAGTCCCCTGATCGAAAATAACAAAGCCCCCCGGACGAGTATAACAAAGTCCCCTGATCGAGTATAACAAAGGCTCCTGCTCGAGTATAACATATCCCCTGATCGAGTATAACAAAAGTCCCCTGATCGAGTATAACAAAGGCCACTATTCGAGTCTAAAAATGGCCCCTCATTGAGTATAACAAAGTCCTCGGTTCGAGAATAAAAAAGTCCCCTGGTCCAGTATAACAAAGTCCCCTGGTCGAGTATAAAAAAGTCCTCGATCGAGTATAACAAAGGCCTCTGGTCGAGTATTACAAAGTCCCTTGATCGAGTATAACAAAGCCCCCTGGACGAGTATAACAAAGTCCCCTCAACCGGGTATAACAAAGTCCCGTGATCGAGTATAATATATCCCCTGATCGAGTATAACAAAGTCCTCGGTTCGAGTATAAAAAAGTCCCCTGGTCCAGTATAACAAAGTCCCCTGGTCGAGTATAAAAAAGTCCTCGATCGAGTATAACAAAAGCCTCTGGTCGAGTATGACAAAGTCCCGTGATCAAGTATAAAAAAGTCTCCTGGTCGAGTATAACAAAGTCCCCTGATCGAGTATGACAAAGTCCCCTGGTCGAGTATAGCAAAGCCCACTGGTCGAGTATAACAAAACCCCCTCATCGAGTATAACAAAGGCCCCTAATCGAGAATAACAAAGTCCCCTGATCGAGAATAACAAAGTCCCCTAATCGAGTATAACAAAGTCCCCTAATCGAGTATGACAAAGTCCCCTGGTCGAGTATAGTAAAGTCCCCTGGTCGAGTATGACAAAGTCAACTGATCAAGTATAAAAAAGTCTCCTGGTCGAGTATAACAAAGTCCCCTGATCGAGTATGACAAAGTCCTCTGATAAAGTATAACAAAGTCCCCTGATCAAGTATAACAAAGTCGCCTAATCAAGTATAACAAAGTCCCATGATCGAGTATAACTTATCCCCTGAGCGAGTATAACAAAAGTCCCCTGATCGAGTATAACAAAGTCCCCTGATCGAGCATAAGAAAGTCCCCTGGTCCAGTATAACAAAGCCCCCTGGTCGAGTATAAAAAAGTCCTCGAACGAGTATAACAAAGGCCTCTGGTCGAGTATGACCAAGTCCCCTGATCGAGTATAATAAAGTCCCCTGGTCGAGTATAGCAAAGTCCCCTGGTCGAGTATAACAAAGCCCCCTCTTCGAGTATAACAAAGGCCCCTAATCGAGTATAACAAAGTCCCCTGGTTGAGTATAACAAAGTCCCCCGATCGAAAATATCGTATTCCCTGATCAAGTATAACAAAGTCCTCTGGTCGAGTATAAAAAATTCCCCTGATC
Organism: Homarus americanus; assembly: GCF_018991925.1. Taxonomy (NCBI): domain Eukaryota; kingdom Metazoa; phylum Arthropoda; class Malacostraca; order Decapoda; family Nephropidae; genus Homarus; species Homarus americanus. Next base: position 1,845,287 of record NW_024726107.1, read on the forward strand.
GCGTATAACAAAGTACCCTGGTCGAGTATAACAAAGTCCCTTGATCGAGTATAACAAAGGCCCCTCAATGAGTATTAAAAAGTCCATTGGTCATATATAAAAAAAGTCCCCTGGTCGAGTATAACAAAGTCCCCTGATCGAGTATAACAAAGTCCTCTGGTTGAGGATAAAAAAGTCTACTGATCCCGTATAACAAAGTCCCCTGGACGAGTACAACAAAGTCCATTGATCGAGTGTAACAAAGGCCCCTCATTGAGTATAACAAAGTCCCCTGATCGAGTATAACAAAGCCGCCGAATCGAATATAACAAAGTCCCCTGATCGAAAATATCATATTCCCTGATCAAGTATAACAAAGTCCTCTGGTCGATTATAAAAAATTCCCCTGATCGCGTATAACAAAGTCCCCTGGTCGAGTATAACAAAGTCCCTTGATCGAGTATAACAAAGGCCACTAATAGATCCAAAAATGGCCCCTAATCGAGTATAAAAAAGCACCCTGATCTAGTATAACAAAGTCCCCTTAACGGTATAACAAATTCCCCCAATCGAAAGTATAACAAAAGGCCCCTGGTCGAAAGTATAACAAAGTCCCCTGATCAAGTAGAACAAAAAGTCCCTGGACAGAGAAAAAGTCCTCGTCGGTATAACAAAGTCCTCTGGTCGAGTATGACAAAAATCCCTTGATCGAGTATAACAAAGCCCCTGGACGAGTATAACAAAGTCCCCTCAACCAGGTATAACAAAGTCCGTGATCAGTATAATATATCAGCTGATCGAGTATAACAAAGTCCTCGGTTCGAGTATAAAAGTCCCCTGGTCCAGAATAACCAAGTCCCTGGTCAAGTATATAAAAGTCCTCGATCGAGTATAACAAAGGCATCTGGTCGAGTATGACAAAGTCCCTTGATCAAGTATAATAAAGTCTCCTGGTCGAGTATAACAAAGGCCCCTAATCGAGTATAACAAAGTCCCCTAATCGAGAATAACAAAAGTCCCTGATCGAGTATAACAAAGTCCCTGATCGAGTATGACAAAAGTCCCCTGGTCGAGTATAGCAAAGTCCCCTGGTCGAGTATGACAAAGTCCCCTGATCAAGTACAAAAGTCTCCTGGTCGAGGATAACAAAGTCCCCTGATCGAGTATGAAGTCCTCTGATCAAGTATGACAAAGTCCCCTGATCAAGTATAACAAAGTCGTAATCAAGTAAAACAAAGTCCCTCATCGAGTATAACATATCCCTGATCGAGTATAAACAAAAGTCCCTGGTCCAGCATAACAAAGCCCCGTGGTCGAGTATAAAAGTCCTCGATCGAGTATAACAAAGGCCTCTGGTCGATATGACAAAGACCCTGAACAAGTATAAAAAGTCTCCTGTCGAGTATAACAGAGTCCCTGATCGAGTATGATAAAGTCCCCTGGTCGAAGTATAGCAAAGTCCCTGGTCGACTATAACAAAGCCCTCATCGAGTATAACAAAGGCCCCTAATCGAGTATAACAAAGTCCCTGGTTGAGTATAACAAAGTCACCTGATCGAAAATAACATATCCCTGATCAAGTATAACAAAGTCCTGTGGTCGAGTATAAAAAACCCCCTGATCGTATAACAAAGTCCCTGGTCAGTATAACAAAGTCCCTGATCGAGTATAACAAAGGCCCCTCAATGAGTATAAAAAAGTCCATTGGTCAAAAATACAAAAATCCTGGTCGAGTATAACAAAGTCCCCTGATCGAAGTATAACAAAGTCCTCTGTTGAGGATAAAAAGTCCACTGATCCCGTATAACAAAGTCCCCTGGACGAGTATAACAAAGTCCATTGATCGAGGTATAACAAAGGCCTCTCATCGAGTATAACAGGCCCCTCATCGAGTATTACAAAGTCCCTGATCCCAGTATAACAAAGCCGCCGAATCAAATATAACAAAGTCCCCTGGTCGAGTATAACAAAGTCCCCTGTCTGAGTCTACCAAAGTCCTTTATCAAGAATAACAAATTCCCTTATCGAGTATAACAAAGTCTCCTTATCACGAATAACAAAGTCCCAATCGAGAATAACAAAGGCCCTGGTCGAGTATAACAAAGTCCTTTATCGATTATAACAAAGTCCCCTGGTCGAGTATAGCAAATTCTCGATCAAGTATAACAAAGCCTCCTGATCGAGTATAACAAAGTCCCCTGATCGAGTATAACAAAGGCCACTAATCGAGTCTAAAATGGCCCCTCATCGAGTATAACAAAGTCCGCTGATCTAGTATAACAAAGTCCCCTGATCTAGTATATAACAAAGGCCCCTCATCGAATATAAGAAAGTCCCCTGATCGGTATAACAAAGCCGCCTAATCGAGCATAACAAAGTCCCCTGGTCGCGTATAACAAAGCGCCACTGATCGAGTCCAAAATACCCTAATCGAGATATAACAAAGTCCCTTGATCTAGTATAACAAAAGTCCCCTTTCGAGTATAACAATTCCCTAATCGAGTATAACAAAGGCCCCTGGTCGAGTATAAAAAAAGTCCCTGATCGAGTATAACAAAGTCCCCTGATCGAGTATAAAAAGTCCCTAGCCCAGTATAACAAAGTCTCCAGATCGAGCATAACAAAGACCCTGATCGATTATAAAAAAAGTCCCCGGTCGAGTATAGCAAAGAACCCTGATCGAGTAAGACAAAATCCCCTGATCGAGTATAACAAAGTCCCCTGATCGAGTATAACAATGCCCCTGTCCAGTACAAAAGTCCCTCATCGAGTATAACAAAATCTCCGCCCAGATATAACAAAGTCCCCAGATCGAGCATAATAA
>NW_024726107.1:1848189-1867599 GCF_018991925.1 Homarus americanus
GGTCGAGAATGACAAAGTCACTCTGAGTCAAAAGGTACAATGACACAGATCCCCTGATCCAGGTACGGCACTATCCCCTGATCAGGGTACTAACAAAGTCCCTCATCGAGAGTATAACAAGTTCCTTGATCAGGTATAACAAGATCCCTGGTCAGTATAACAAATTCCCCTGATCAGGTACAAGCAAAGTCCCAAGTCGAGTACAACATATCCACCTGATCGAGTATATAAAGTCCCATCATCGAGAATAACAAAGAGTTCCTGATCGAGGTATAGCAAAGTCCCCTGGTCGAATATAAAAAGCCCCCTGAACAGAAATTATAACGAAGACCCATGATCCAGTATAAGAAAGTCCCCGAATCGAGTATAACATATCCCTGATCGAGTATAACACTTATCCCCTGATCGAGTACTCGCTTAAAATCTTCTGGTCGAGTATAACCAAAGTCCCTGGTGGGAATATAACAAAGTCTCCTAATCGAGTAAAAGTATCCTGGTCCGAGTATAACAAAGCTTTCTAATCGAGGTATAACAAAGGCTTGGTCGAGAGTATAACAAAGGATCCCTGATCGAGTATAAGAAAAGTCCCCTGATCGAAGTATAACAAAGTCCCCTGGTCGAGTATAAAAAGTCCTTGGTCTGTATAACAAAGGATTACCTGATCGGTATAAAAATTCCCCTGGCCAAGTATAACAAAGGATCCTAGACCGAGCATAGAAGATCCCTGATCGTTTATACCATATCCCTGATCAGGCTATAACAAGTCCTCTGGTCGAGTATAACAAAGTCCCCTAATCGAGTATAACAAAGTCCCTGGTTGAGCACTAACAAGGCCCCTCATCAGTATAAAGAATCCATTGGTCCAGAAAGTATAAGAAAAGTCCCCTGATCGAGTATAACATATTCCCTGATCGACTATAACATATCGCCTGATCGGGAAACAACAAAGTCCCCTAGTTGGGAGTATAACAAAGTCTCTTGAGCAGGTACAACAAAGTATACTGGTCAGGGAAATATAAGCTTTCTAATGGAGTAACCAAATTTTTCCCTGGTCAGAGTATAGAAAGTTCATTGGTCAAGTATAAGAAAGTCCCTGATCGAGAGTTATAACATATTCCTAATCGAGGTATAACATATCCCCTGATCGGCGGTATAACAAAGGTCTTCTGGTCGAGTATAACAAAGTCCCCTGATCGACTATAACATCGCCTGATCGTAACAAAGTTCCTTGGCCAAAGTATAACAAGAGTCCCTAGACCGAGCATAACAAAAGTCTCCTGATCGATTATAACATATCCTGATCCGGAGCTATAACTAAGTCCTGCAATTCAGAATATAACAAGTCCCTAATCGGAAGTATAACAAAAGTCCCCTGGTCGAGAGTATAACAAAAAGTCTAATCAGCAAGTGTAAAGGCCCTCATCGAGTATAGAAGATTTAAGTGGTCAAGTATAAAGAAATTCCCTTGATCGGTATAACATCGCCTGATCAGGCTAACAAAGTCCCTGGTGGAAAATAACAAAGTCCTCCTAATCAGAGTAAAACAAAGTATCCTGGTCGAGTATAACAAACTTTCTAATCAAGGCGCGCAAGGCCCTGAGTCAGTACTTTCAAGAATCCCCCTGATCGAGTATAAGAAAAGTCCTGATCGAGTATAACAAAGTCCCTGCTCGATATATAAAAAGTCCCCTGGTCTGTATAACAAAATAACCTGATCCCGAGTATGAAAAAGTTCCTGTGGCCAGTATAGCTTGAGACCTGGGCCAGGGAGATAACAAAGTCCCTGATGGTTTATAACATATCCCTGATCGAGTATAACAAAGTCCTCTGCTCGAGGCATAACAAGTCCCTAATCGAGTATAACAAAAGTCCCCTGAAGAGATGGAAACTATAACAAAGGCCCCTCATCAGTACAAAGAAAGTCCATTGGTCAAGTATGAAAAGTCCCCTGATCGGTATAACATATTCCTGATCGACTATAATATATCGCCTGATCGAGGTATAACAAAGTGATACCTGGTGGGTATAACTTGGGAATCGCCCTGAGCAGTACAACAAAAGTATACTGGTCAGCGAGTATAACAAAAGCTTTCTATTAATCGAAGGTATAACACAGGCCCCTGGTCAGGTATAACAAAGTTCTCTGGTCAGTATAACAAAGTCCCTAATCGAGTATAACCATGATCCTCTAATCGAAGGTATAACAAAGAGGCCCTCTATCCAGTATAGAAAAGTTCATTGGTCAAGTATAACAAAGTCTTCTGGTCGAGTATAACAAAGTCCCTGATCGACTATAACATATCGCCTGATCGAGTATAACAAAGTCTCTGGTGGAGTATAATAAAGTCTCCTGAGTGAGTACAACAAAGTATACTGGTCGAGTATATCAAAGTTTTCTAATCGAGTATAACGAGGGCCCCTGGTCGAGTATAACAAAGTAACCTGTTCGAGTATAACATATCACCTTATCGAGTATAACAAAGTCTCCTGGCCCAGTATAAAAAAGTCCCAGATCGAGCTCTACAAAGTCCCCTTATCGATTATAACAAAGTCCCCTGGTCGAGTATAACAAAGTCCCCAGCTCGAGTACAAAAAAGTCCCCTGGTCCTGTATAACAATGTAACCTGATCGAGTATAAAAAAGTTCCTTGGCCAAGTATAACAAAGTCCCTAGACCGAGCATAACAATGTCTCCTGATCGATTATAACATATCCCCTGATCGAGTATAACAAAGTCCTCTGGTCGAGTATAACAAAGTCCCCTGATCGAGTATAACAAAGTCCCCTAATCGAGTATAACAAAGGCCCCTCATCGAGTATAGAAAATTCCATTGGTCAAGTATAACAAAGTCCCCTGCTCGAGTATAAAAAAGTCCCCTGGTCCTGTATAACAAAGTAACCTGATCGAGTATAAAAAAGTCGCCTGGCCAAGTATAACAAAGTCCGTAGCCCGAGCATAACAAAGTCCCCTGATCGAGTATAACAAATTACCCTAATCGAGTATAACAAAGCCCCTTGGACGAGTTTAACAAAGTCCCCTGATCGAATATGACATAGTCCACTGGTCCATTATAACAAATTCCCCTGATCGAGTATAACATTTCACCTGATCGAGTATAACAAAGTTTCCTGGCCCAGTATAACAAAGTCCCGAGATCGAGCAAAACAATGTCCCCTGATAAAGTATAACAAAGCTTTTTAATCGAGTATAACAAAGGCCCCTGGTCGAGTATAACAAAGTCCCCTGATCGAGTATAAGAAAAGTCCCCTGATCGAGTATAACAAAGTCCCCTGATCGAGCACTACAAAGTCCCCTTATCGAGAATAAAAAAGTCCCCTGGTCCAGTATAACAAAGTAACCTGATCGAGGATAACATATCACCTGATCGAGTATAACAAAGTTTCGTTGCCCAGTATAACAAAGTCCCCAGATCGAGCATAACAAAGTCCCCTTATCGATTATAAGAAAGTCACCTGGTCGAGTATAATAACAAGGTCCCCTGATCAAGTATAAAAAAGTAACCTGATCGAGTATAAAAAAGTCCCCTGGCCAAGTATAACAAAGTCCACTGAACCGAGTTTAACAACGTCCTTGGTGGAGTGTAACAAAGTCCCCTTATCGAGTATAACAAAATCTCCTGGTCGAGTATAACAAAGCTTTCTTTTCGAGTATAACAAAGGCCCCTGGTCGAGTATAACAAAGTCCTCTGATCGAGTATAACAAAGTCCCCTGATCGAGTATAACAAAGTCCTCTAATCAAGTATAACAAAGTCCCCTGATAGAGTATAACAAAGTCCCCTGATCGAGTATAATATATCCTCTGATCGAGTATAGGAAAGTCCTCTGGTCGAGTATAACAAAGTTTTCTTATCGAGTATAACAAAGGCCCCTGGTCGAGTATAACAAAGTCCTCTGATCGAGTATAACAAAGTCCCCTGATCAAGTATAACAAAGTAATCTGATCGAGTATAAAAAAGTCCCCTGGCCAAGTATAACAAAGTCCCCAGATCGAGCATAACAAAGTCCCCTGGCCCAGTATGACAAAGTCCCCTGATCGAGTATAACATATCCCCTGATCGAGTATAACAAAGTTTCCTGGCCCAGTATAACAAAGTCCCAAGATCGATCATAACAATGTCCCCTGATCGATATTAACAAAGTTCCCTGATCGAGTATAACAAAGTCCCCAGATCGAGTATAACACAGTCCCCTGAACCGAGTATAACAAAGTCCCTGGTGGAGTGTAACAAAGTTCCGTTATCGAGTATAACAAAGTGTCCTGGTCGAGTATAACAAAGTTTTCTTATCGAGTATAACAAATTCCCCTGATCGAGTATAACAAAGTCCTCTGATCGAGTATAACAAAGTCCCCTAATCAGGTATAACAAAGTAACCTGATCGAGTATAAAAAAGTCCCCTGATAGAGTATAACAAAGTCCCCTGATCGAGTATAACATATCCTCTGATCGAGTATAACAAAGTCCTCTGTTCGAGTATAACAAAGTTTTTTTATCGAGTATAACAAAGTTTTTTTATCGAGTATAACAAAGTCCTCTGATCGAGTATAACAAAGTCCCCTGATCAAGTATAACAAAGTAACTTGATCGAGTATAAAAAAGTCCCCTGGCCAAGTATAACAAAGTCCCCATATCGAGCATAACAAAGTCCCCTGGCACAGTATAACAAAGTCCCCTGATCGAGTATAACATATCCCCTGATCGAGTATAACAAAGTTTCCTGGCCCAGTATAACAAAGTCCCCAGATCGAGCATAACAATGTCCCCTGATCGATAATAACAAAGTTCCCTGATCGAGTATAACAAAGTCCCCTGATCGAGTATAACAAAGTCCCCTGGTCCAGTAAAACAAAGTCCCCTAATCGAGTATAACATATCCCCTGATCGAGTATACCAAAGTCTCCTGGCCCAGTATAACAAAGTCCCAGATCGAGCATAACAAAGTCCCCTAATCGATTATAACAAAGTCCCCTGGACGAGTATAACAAAGTCCCCTGAACCGAGTATAACAAAGTCCCTGGTGGAGTGTAACAAAGTTCCGTTATCGAGTATAACAAAGTGTCCTGGTCGAGTATAACAAAGTTTTCTTATCGAGTATAACAAATTCCCCTGATCGAGTATAACAAAGTCCTCTGATCGAGTATGACAAAGTGCCCTGATCAAGTATAACAAAGTAACCTGATCGAGTATAAAAAAAGTCCCCTGGCCCAGTATAACAAAGTCCCCAGATCGAGCATAACAAAGTCCCCTGATCGAGTATAACAAAGTTTCCTGGCCCAGTATAACAAAGTCCCCAGATATAGCATAGCAATGTCCCCTGATCGATCATAACAAAGTTCCCTGATCGAGTATAACAAAGTCCCCTGATCGAGTATAACAAAGTCCCTGGTCCAGTAAAACAAAGTCCCCTGATCGAGTATTACATATCCCCTGATCGAGTATAACAAAGTCTCCTGGCCGAGTATAACAAAGTCCCCAGATCGAGGACAACAAAGTCCCCTAATCGATTATAACAAAGTCCCCTGGACGAGTATAACAAAGTCCCCTGAACCGAGTATAACAAAGTCCCTGGTGGGGTGTAACAAAGTTCCGTTATCGAGTAAAACTAATTGTCCTGGTCGAGTATAACAAAGTTTCCTGGCCCAGTATAACAAAGTCCCCAGATCTTGCATAACAATGTCTCCTGATCGAGTATAACAAAGCTTTCTAATCGAGTATAACAAAGGCCCCTGGTCGAGTATAAAAAAGTCCCCTCATCGAGTATAAGAAAAGTCCCCTGATCGAGTATAACAAAGTCCCCTGATCGAGCACTACAAAGTCCCCTTATCGAGAATAAAAAAGTCCCCTGGTCCAGTATAACAAAGTAACCTGATCGACTATAACATATCGCCTGATCGAGTATAACAAAGTACCTGGTGGAGTATAACAAAGTCTCCTGAGCGAGTATAACAAAGTATACTGGTCGAGTATAACAAAGCTTTCTAATCGAGTATAACAAAGGCCCCTGGTCGATTATAACAAAGTCCCCTGATCGAGTATAAGAAAAGTCCCCTGATCGAGTATAACAAAGTCCCCTGATCGAGCACTACAAAGTCCCCTTATCGAGTATAAAAAGTCCCCTGGTCCAGTATATCAAAGTAACCTGATCGAGTATAACATATCACCTGATCGAGTATAACAAAGTCCCCTGATCGAATATAACAAAGTCCCCTGATCGAGCACTACAAAGTCCCCTGATCGATTATAACAAAGTCCCCTGGTCGAGTATAACAAAGTCCCCTGCTCGAGTATAAAAAAGTCCCCTGGTCCTGTATAACAAAGTAACCTGATCGAGTATAAAAATTTCCCTGGCCAAGTATAACAAGTCCCTAGACCGAGCATAACAAAGTCCCCTGATCGATTATAACAAAGTCCCCTGGTCGAGTATAACAAAGGGCGCTGATCGAGTATAACAAAGTCCCCTGATCGAGTATAACAAAGTCCACTGGTCCAGTATAACAAAGTCCCCTGATCGAGTATAACATATCGCCTGATCGAGTACAACAAAGTCTCCTGGCCCAGTATAACAAAGTCCCCAGATCGAGCATTACAAAGTCCCCTTATCGATTATGACAAAGTCTCCTGGTCGCGTATAACAAAGTGAACTGATCGAGTAAGACAAAGTCCCCTGATCGAGTATAACAAAGTCCCCTATTCGAGTATAACAAAGCCCCCTGGACGAGTATAACATAGTCCTCTGATCAAGTATAACAAAGTCCCCTGATCGAATATATCATATCCCCTGATCGAGTATAGCAAAGTCCCTGGTGGAGTGTACGAAAGTCCCCTGATCGAGTATAACAAAGTCTCCTGGTCGAGTATAACAAAATTTTCTTATCGAGTATAACAAAGGCCCCTGAGCGAGTATAACAAAGTCCTCTGATCGAGTATAACAAAGTCCCCTGATCAAGTATAACAAAGTAACCTGATCGAGTATAAAAAAGTCCCCTGGCCAAGTATAAAAAAGTCCCCAGATCGAGCATAACAAAGTCCCCTGGCCCAGTATAACAAAGTCCCCAGATCGAGCATAACAAAGTCCCCTGATCGATTTTAACAAAGTCCCCCGGTCGAGTATAGCAAAGGGCCCTGATCGAGTATAACAAAGTTCCCTCATCGAGTATAACAAAGTCACCTGATCGAGTATAACGAACTCCCCTGGTCCAATATAACAAAGCCCCCTGATCAAGTATAACATATCCCCTGATCGAGTATAACAAAGTCTCCTGGCCCAGTATAACAAAGTCCCCAGATCGAGCATTAAAAAGTCCCGTAATCGATTATAACAAAGTTCCCTGGTCGATTATAACACAGGGCCCTGATCGAATAAGACAAAGTCCCCAGATCGAGTATAACAAAGTCCCCTGATCGAGTATAACAAAGTCCCTGGTGGAGTATACCAAAGTCCCCTGATCGAGTATAACAAAGTCTCCTGGTCGAGTATAACAAACTTTTCTTATCGAGTATAACAAAGGCCCCTGGTCGAGAATAACAAAGTCCTCTGATCGAGTATAACAAAGTCCCCTGATCAAGTATATCAAAGTAAACTGATCGAGTATAAAAACGTCCCCTGGCCCAGTATAAACAAAGTCCCCTAATCGAGTATAACATATCCCCTGATCGAGTATAACAAAGTTTCCTGGCCCAGTATAACAAAGTCCCCACATCGAGCATAACAAAGGCCCCTGATCGATTATAACAAAGTTCCCTGATCGAGTATAACAAAGTCCCCTGATCGAGTATAACAAAGTCCCCTGGTCCTGTATAACAAAGTCCCCTGATCGAGTATAACATATCCCCTGATCGAGTATAACAAAGTCTCCTGGCCCAGTATAACAAAGTCCCCAGATCGGGCATAACAAAGTCCCATGATCGATTATAACAAAGTGCCCTGGACGAGTATAACAAATTCCCGTGAACCGAGTATAACAAAGTCCCCTGGTCGAGTATAACAAAGTCCCCTGATCGAGTATAACAAAGTTCCCTGGCCAAGTATAACAAAGTCCCCAGACCGAGTATAACAAAGTCCCCTGATCGAGTATAACAAAGCCCCTAATCGAGTATAACAAAGCCCCTGGACGAGTATAACAAAGTTCGCTGATCGAGTATAACAAAGTACCCTGATCGAGCATAACAAAGTCCACTGATCCAGTATAACAAAGTCCCCTGATCGAGTATAACATATCCCCTGATCGATTATAACAGTCTCCTGGCCCAGTATAACAAAGTCCCATGAGCGAGTATAACAAAGTCCCTTGATCATGTATAACAAAGTCCCCTGATCGAGTATAGAAAAGTCCCCTGGTCCAGTATAACAAAGTCCCCTGATCGATTATTACAATGTCCCCTGGGTGAGTTTAGCAAAGGGCCCTGATCGAGTATAACAAAGTCCCTGATCGAATATAACAAAGTCCCCTGATCGAGTATAACAAAGTCGCCTAATCAAGTATAACAAAGTCCACTGGTCCAGTATAACAAAGACCCGTGAGCGAGTATAACACATCCCCTGATTGAGTATAACAAAGTCTCCTGGCCCAGTATAACAAAGTCCCCAGATCGAGCATAACAAAGTCCCCTGATCGATTATAACAAAGTCCCCTGACCGAATATAACAAAGGCCTCTGGTCGAGTTTGACAAAGTCCCCTCGTCCGAAATAACAAAGTCCCCTCATCGAGTATAACAAAGTCCCCTCATCGAGTACAACATATCCCCTCATCGAGTGGAACAAAGTCCCCTGATCGAGTATAACAAAGTTCCCTGATCGAGTATAACAAAGTCCCCTGGTCCAGTATAACAAAGTCCCCAGATCGAGTATAACAAAGTCCCCTGATCGAGTATAGCAAAGTCCCCTGGTCGAATATAACAAAGCCCCCTAATCGAGTATAACAAAGGCCCATGATCGAGTAAAACAAAGTCCCCTATTCGAGTATAACAAAGGCCCCTCATCGAGTATAACAATGTCCATTGGTCAAGTATAAGAAAGTCACCTGATCGAGTATAACAAAGTTTTCTTTTGGAGTATAACATATCCCCTGATCGAGTATAACAAAGTCTTCTGGTCGAGAATAAAAAGTCCCTGATCGAGTATAACATATCGCCTGATCGAGTATAACAAAGTACCTGGTGGAGTATAACAAAGTCTCCTGATCGAGCATAACAAAGTCCACTGGTCCAGTAAAACAAAGTCCCCTGATCGAGCATAACAAAGTCCACTGGTCCTGTATAACAAAGTCCCCTGATCGAGTATAACATATCCCCTGATCGAGTATAACAAAGTCTCCTGGCCCAGTATAACAAAGTCCCCAGATCGAGCATAACAAAGTCCCATGATCGATTATAACAAAGTGCCCTGAACGCGTATAACAAATTCCCCTGAACCGAGTATAACAAAGTCCCCTGGTCGAGTATAACAAAGTCCCCTGATCGAGTATAACAAAGTTCCCTGGCCAAGTATAACAAAGTCCCCAGACCGAGTATAACAAAGTCCCCTGATCGAGTATAACAAAGCCCCTAATCGAGTATAACAAAGCCCTTGGACGAGTATAACAAAGTTAGCTGATCGAGTATAACAAAGTACCCTGATCGAGCATAACAAAGTCCACTGGTCTAGTATAACAAAGTCCCCTGATCGAGTATAACATATCCCCTGATCGAGTATAACAAAGTCTCCTGGCCCAGTATAACAAAGTCCCATGAGCGAGTATAACAAAGTCCCTTGATCATGTATAACAAAGTCCCCTGATCGAGTATAACAAAGTCCCTGGTGGAGTATACCAAAGTCCCCTGATCGAGTATAACAAAGTCTCCTGGTCGAGTATAACAAACTTTTCTTATCGAGTATAACAAAGGCCCCTGGTCGAGAATAACAAAGACCTCTGATCGAGTATAACAAAGTCCCCTGATCAAGTATAACAAAGTAACCTGATCGAGTATAAAAACGTCCCCTGGCCCAGTATAAACAAAGTCCCCTAATCGAGTATAACATATCCCCTGATCGAGTATAACAAAGTTTCCTGGCCCAGTATAACAAAGTCCCCAGATCGAGCATAACAAAGGCCCCTGATCGATTATAACAAAGTTCCCTGATCGAGTATAACAAAGTCCCCTGATCGAGTATAACAAAGTCCCCTGGTCCTGTATAACAAAGTCCCCTGATCGAGTATAACATATCCCCTGATCGAGTATAACAAAGTCTCCTGGCCCAGTATAACAAAGTCCCCAGATCGAGCATAACAAAGTCCCATGATCGATTATAACAAAGTGCCCTGGACGAGTATAACAAATTCCCGTGAACCGAGTATAACAAAGTCCCCTGGTCGAGTATAACAAAGTCCCCTGATCGTGTATAACAAAGTTCCCTGGCCAAGTATAACAAAGTCCCCAGACCGAGTATAACAAAGTTCGCTGATCGAGTATAACAAAGTACCCTGATCGAGCATAACAAAGTCCACTGATCCAGTATAACAAAGTCCCCTGATCGAGCATAACATATCCCCTGATCGATTATAACAGTCTCCTGGCCCAGTATAACAAAGTCCTCTGATCGACTATAACAAAGTCCCTTGATCATGTATAACAAAGTCGCCTAATCAAGTATAACAAAGTCCACTGGTCCAGTATAACAAAGACCCGTGAGCGAGTATAACACATCCCCTGATTGAGTATAACAAAGTCTCCTGGCCCAGTATAACAAAGTCCCCAGATCGAGCATAACAAAGTCCCCTGATCGATTATAACAAAGTCCCCTGACCAAGTATAACAATGGCCTCTGGTCGAGTTTGACAAAGTCCCCTCGTCCGGAATAACAAAGTCCCCTCATCGAGTATAACAAAGTCCCCTCATCGAGTACAACATATCCCCTCATCGAGTGGAACAAAGTCCCCTGATCGAGTATAACAAAGTTCCCTGATCGAGTATAACAAAGTCCCCTGGTCCAGTATAACAAAGTCCCCAGATCGAGTATAACAAAGTCCCCTGATCGAGTATAGCAAAGTCCCCTGGTCGAATATGACAAAGCCCCCTAATCGAGTATAACAAAGGCCCATGATCGAGTAAAACAAAGTCCCCTATTCGAGTATAACAAAGGCCCCTCATCGAGTATAACAATGTCCATTGGTCAAGTATAAGAAAGTCACCTGATCGAGTATAACAAAGTTTTCTTTTGGAATATAACATATCCCCTGATCGAGTATAACAAAGTCTTCTGGTCGAGAATAAAAAGTCCCTGATCGAGTATAACATATCGCCTGATCGAGTATAACAAAGTACCTGGTGGAGTATAACAAAGTCTCCTGATCGAGCATAACAAAGTCCACTGGTCCAGTAAAACAAAGTCCCCTGATCGAGCATAACAAAGTCCACTGGTCCTGTATAACAAAGTCCCCTGATCGAGTATAACATATCCCCTGATCGAGTATAACAAAGTCTCCTGGCCCAGTATAACAAAGTCCCCAGATCGAGCATAACAAAGTCCCATGATCGATTATAACAAAGTGCCCTGAACGAGTATAACAAATTCCCCTGAACCGAGTATAACAAAGTCCCCTGGTCGAGTATAACAAAGTCCCCTGATCGAGTATAACAAAGTTCCCTGGCCAAGTATAACAAAGTCCCCAGACCGAGTATAACAAAGTCCCCTGATCGAGTATAACAAAGCCCCTAATCGAGTATAACAAAGCCCTTGGACGAGTATAACAAAGTTAGCTGATCGAGTATAACAAAGTACCCTGATCGAGCATAACATATCCCCTGATCGAGTATAACAAAGTCTCCTGGCCCAGTATAACAAAGTCCCATGAGCGAGTATAACAAAGTCCCTTGATCATGTATAACAAAGTCGCCTGATCGAGTATAGAAAAGTCCCCTGGTCCAGTATAACAAAGTCCCCTGATCGATTATTACAATGTCCCCTGGGCGAGTTTAGCAAAGGGCCCTGATCGAGTATAACAAAGTCCCCTGATCGAATATAACAAAGCCCCCTGGTCGAGTATAACAAAGTCCTCTGATCGAGTATACAAAGTCCCCTGATCGAGTATAACAAAGTCGCCTAATCAAGTATAACAAAGTCCCCTGGTCCAGTATAACAAAGACCCGTGAGCGAGTATAACACATCCCCTGATTGAGTATAACAAAGTCTCCTGGCCCAGTATAACAAAGTCCCCAGATCGAGCATAACAAAGTCCCCTGATCGATTATAACAAAGTCCCCTGACCGAGTATAACAAAGGCCTCTGGTCGTATTTGACTAAGTCCCCTCGTCGAGAATAACAAAGTCCCCTCATCGAGTATAACAAAGTCCCCTCATCGAGTACAACATATCCCCTCATCGAGTGTAACAAAGTCCCCTGATCGAGTATAACAAAGTTCCCTGATCGAGTATAACAAAGTCCCCTGGTCCAGTATAACAAAGTCCCCAGATCGAGTGTAACAAAGTCCCCTGATCGAGTATAGCAAAGTCCCCTGGTCGAATATAACAAAGCCCCCTAATCGAGTATAACAAAGGCCCATGATCGAGTAAAACAAAGTCCCCTATTCGAGTATAACAAAGGCCCCTCATCGAGTATAGCAATGTCCATTGGTCAAGTATAAGAAAGTCACCTGATCGAGTAAAACAAAGTTTTCTTTTCGAGTATAACATATCCCCTGATCGAGTATAACAAAGTCTTCTGGTCGAGAATAAAAAGTCCCTGATCGAGTATAACATATCGCCTGATCGAGTATAACAAAGTACCTGGTGGAGTATAACAAAGTCTCCTGATCGAGCATAACAAAGTCCACTGGTCCAGTAAAACAAAGTCCCCTGATCGAGCATAACAAAGTCCACTGGTCCAGTATAACAAATTCCCCTGATCGAGTATAACATATCACCTGATCGAGTATAACAAAGTCTCCTGGCCCAGTATAACAAAGTCCCCAGATCGATCATTACAAAGTCCCCTTAACGATTATAGCAAAGTCCCATGGTCGAGTATAACAAAGGGCCCTGATCGAGTAAGACAAAGTCCCCTGCTCGAGTATAACAAAGTCCCCTAATCGAGTATAACAAAGTCCTCTGATCGAATATAACATATGCCCTGATCGAGTATAACAAAGTCCCTGATGGATTGTACAAAGTCCCCTGATCGACTATAACAAAGTCTCCAGGTCGAGTATAACCAAGTTTTCTTATCGAGTATAACAAAGGCCCCTGATCGAGTATAACAAGGTCCTCTGATCGATTATAACAAAGTGCACTGATCAAGTATAACAAAGTAACCTGATCGGGTATAAAAAAAGGCCCTGGCCAAGTATAACAAAGTCCCCACATCGAGCAAAACAAAGTTCCCTGGCCCAGTATAGAAATGTCCCCAGATCGAGCTTAACAAAGTCCCCTGATCGATTATAACAAAGTCGCCCCGGTCGAGTATAGCAAAGGGCCCTGATCAAGTAAGACAAAGTCCCCTCATCGTGTATAACAAACTTCCCTGATCGAGTATAACTAAGTCCCCTGATCGAGTAAGACAAAGTCCCCTGATCGAGTATAACAAAGTCCCCAAATCGAGTATAACAAAGCCCCCTGGACGAGTATAACAAAGTCCCCTGATCGAGTATAACAAAGTCCCTTTATCGAATATAACATATCCCCTGATCGAGTATAACAAAGTCCCTGGTTCAGTATAATAAAGTCCCCTGATCGAGTATAACATATCCCCTGATCGAGTATAACAAAGTCTCCTGGCCCAGTATAACAAAGTCCCCAGATCGAGCATAACAAAGTCCCATGATCGATTATAACAAAGTCCCCTGGACGAGTATAACAAAGTCCCCTGAACCGAGTATAACAAAGTCCCGGGTGGAGTGCAACAAAGTTCCGTTATCGAGTATAACAAAGTCTCCTGGTCGAGTATAACAAAGTTTTCTTTGTCGAGTATAACAAACACCCCTCATCGAGTATAACAAAGTCCCCTGATCTAGTATAACAAAGGCCCTTAATCGAGTATAGCACAGTGCCTATTCGAGTATATCAAAGTCGCCAGGTCGAGTATAACAAAGTCCCCTGTTCGAGTGTAACCTAGGTCCCCTTATCGAGTATAACAAATTCCCCTTATCGAGTATAACAAAGTCCCCGTATCGAGTATAACAAAGTCCCCTGATCGAGTATAACAAAGGCTCCTGGGCGAGTTTAACAAAGTCCCCTGACCGAGTATAACAAAGTCCCCTCATCATGAATAACAAAGTCCCATGATCGAGTATAGAAAAGTCCCCTGGTCCAGTATAACAAAGTCCCTTGATCGAGTATATAAAAGTCCCCTGGCCCAGTATAAAAAAGTCCCCAGATCGAGCATAACAAAGTCCCCTGATGGATTATAACAAAGTCCCCTGGTCGAGTATCGTAAAGGGCCCTAATCGAGTATAACAAAGTCCCCTGATCGAATATAACAAAGCCCCCTGGACGAGTATAACAAAGTCCCCTGATCGAGTTTAACAAAGGTCCCTGCTCGAGTATAAAAAAGTCCCCAGGTACAGTATAACAAAGTCCCCTGATCGAGTACAACATATACCCTGATCGAGTATAAAAAAGTCCCCTGATCGAGTATACAAAGTTCCCTGATCGAGTATAACAAAGTCCCCTGGTCCAGTATAACAAAGTCCCCAGATCGAGTATAACAAAGTCCCCTGATCGAGTATAGCAAAGTCCCCTGGTCGAATATAACAAAGCCCCCTAATCGAGTATAACAAAGGCCCATGATCCAGTATAACAAAGTCCCATAATCGAGTATAACAAAGGCCCCTCATCGAGTATAGAAAAGTCCATTGGTCAAGAATAAGAAAGTCCCCTGATCGAGTATAACATATCCCCTGATCGAGTATAACATATCCCCTGATCGAGTATAACATATCGCCTGATCGAGTATAACAAAGTCCCTGGTGCAGTATAACAAAGTCTCCTCAGCGAGTACAACAAAGTTTCCTGGTCGAGTATAACAAAGCTTTCTAATCGAGTATAACAAAGGCCCCTGGTCGAGTAAAACAAAGTCCCCTGATTGAGTATAAGAAAAGTCCCCTGATCGAGTATAACAAAGTCCCCTGAAAGAGTATAAAAAAGTCCCCTGGTCCAGTATAACAAAGTCCCCTGATCGAGTATAACATATCCCCTGATCGAGTATATCAAAGTCTCCTGGCCCAGTATAACAAAGTACCCAGATCGAGCATAACAAAGTCCTCTAATCGATTATAACAAAGTCCCCTGGTCGAGTATAACACAGGGCCCTGATCGAGTATAACAAAGCCCCCTGGACGAGTATAACAAAGTCCTCTGAAGCGAGTATAACAAAATCCCTGGTGGAGTGTAACAAAGTCCCCTTAACGAGTATAACAAAGTCTCCTGGTCGAGTATAACAATGTTTTCTTTTCGAGTATAACAAAGGCCCCTGGTCGAGTATAACAAAGTCCCCTAATCGAGAATAACAAAGTCCCCTAATCAAGTATAACAAAGTCCTCTGATCGAGTATAACAAAGACCCCTGATCGAGTATAACATATCCCCTGATCGAGTATAACAAAGTCCTCTGGTCGAGTATAACAAAGTCCTCTATTCGAGTATAAAAAAGTCCCCTGGTCGAGTATAACAAAGTCCCCTAATCGAGTATAACAAAGGCCCCTCATCAAGTATAGAAAAGTCCATTGGTCAAGAATAAGAAAGTCCCCTGATCGAGTATAACATATCCCCTGATCGAGTATAACATATCCCCTGATCGAGTATAACATATCGCCTGATCGAGTATAACAAAGTCCCTGGTGCAGTATAACAAAGTCTCCTGAGCGAGTACAACAAAGTATCCTAGTCGAGTATAACAAAGCTTTCTAATCGAGTATAACAAAGGCCCCTGGTCGAGTAACACAAAGTCCCCTGATGGAGTATAAGAAAAGTCCCCTGATCGAGTATAACAAAGTCCCCTGAACGAGTATAAAAAAATCCCCTGGTCCAGTATAACAAAGTAACCTGATCGAGTATAAAAAAGTCCCCTGGCCAAGTATAACAAAATACCCAGACCGAGCATAACAAAGTCCCCTAATCGAGTATAACAAAGTCCCTAATCGAGTATAACAAAACCCCTTGGACGAGTATAACAAAGTTCCCTGATCGAGTATTACAAAGTCGACTGATCGAGTATAACAAAGTCCACTGGTCCAGTATAACAAAGTCCCCTGATCGAGTATAACATATCACCTGATCGAGTATAACAAAGTTTTCTTTTCGAGTATAACAAACACCCCTCATCGAGTATAACAAAGTCCCCTGATTTAGTATAACAAAGTCCCCTGATCGAGTATATAAAAGTCCCCTGGCCCGGTATAACAAAGTCCCCAGATAGAGCATGACAAATTCCCCTGATCGATTATAACAAAGTCCCCTGGTCGAGTATAGCAAAGGGCCCTCATCTAGTATAACAAAGTCCCCTGATCGAATATAACAAAGCCACCTGGACGAGTATAACAAAGTCCCCTGATCGAGTATAATAAAGACCCCTCCTCGAGTATAACAAAGTCCCCTGGTCCAGTATAACAAAGTCCCTGATCGAGTATATCATATCCCCTGATCGAGTATAACAGATTCCCTGGTGGCGTATTACAAAGTCTCCTGATCGAGTACAACAAAGTATTTTGGTCGAGTAGAACAAAGCTTTCTAATCGAGTATATCAAAGGCCCCTGGTCGAGTATAACAAAGTCCCCTGATCGAGTATAAGAAAAGTCCCCTCATCGATTATAACAAAGTCCCCTCATCGATTATAACAAAGTCCCCTCATTGAGTATAAAAAAGTCCCCTGGTCCAGTATAACAAAGTAACCTGATCGAGTATAAAAAAGTCCCCTGGCCAAGTATAACAAAGTCCTCTGAACCGAGTATAACAAAGTCCCTGGTGGAGTGTAACAAAGTCCCCTTATCGAGTATAACAAAGTCTCCTGGTCGAGTATAACAATGTTTTCTTTTCGAGTATAACAAAGGCCCCTGGTCGAGTATAACAAAGTCCCCTAATCGAGAATAACAAATTCCCCTAATCAAGTATAACAAAGTCCTCTGATCGAGTATAACAAAGTCCCCTGATCGAGTATAACATATCCCCTGATCGAGTATAACAAAGTCCTCTGGTCGAGTATAACAAAGTCCTCTATTCGAGTATAACAAAGTCCCCTGGTCGATTATAACAAAGTCCCCTAATCGAGTATAACAAAGGCCCCTCATCAAGTATAGAAAAGTCCATTGGTCAAGAATAAGAAAGTCCCCTGATCGAGTATAACATATCCCCTGATCGAGTATAACATATCCCCTGATCGAGTATAACATATCGCCTGATCGAGTATAACAAAGTCCCTGGTGCAGTATAAGAAAGTCTCCTGAGCGAGTACAACAAAGAATCCTAGTCGAGTATAACAAAGCTTTCTAATCGAGTATAACAAAGGCCCCTGGTCGAGTAACACAAAGTCCCCTGATCGAGTATAAGAAAAGTCCCCTAATCGAGTATAACAAAGTCCCCTGAAATAGTATAAAAAAGTCCCCTGGTCCAGTATAACAAAGTAACCTGATCGAGTATAAAAAAGTCCCCTGGCCAGGTATAACAAAGTCCCCAGACCGAGCATAACAAAGTCCCCTGATCGAGTATAACAAAGTCCCCTAATCGAGGATAACAAAACCCCTTGGACGAGTATAACAAAGTTCCCTGATCGAGTATTACAAAGTCGACTGATCGAGTATAACAAAGTCCACTGATCCAGTATAACAAAGTCCCCTGATCGAGTATAACATATCACCTGATCGAGTATAACAAAGTTTTCTTTTCGAGTATAACAAACACCCCTCATCGAGTATAACAAAGTCCCCTGATTGTAGCAAAAGTCCCCATATTGAGGAGAGTAAAAAGTCTCTGACTTATATAACAACCCTTCGATCGAAGATACAGCCCCTGGATTGAGGGGAAGGGTAACAAGTCCCCCTCATCGAGTATATGAAAATTCCTTCCTTATATAACAAAGTCCCCGGTCCAGTAGCAACAAAAGTCCCTTGATCGAGCATATCATATCCCCTGACTGAGGCAGAGTCCCTGGTGGAGAAGTTATAAAGTCTCCTGACTGAAAGTAAAACAAAGTATTCCTGTCAGAGTAGAACAAAAGCT
Source organism: Homarus americanus (assembly GCF_018991925.1). NCBI lineage: Eukaryota > Metazoa > Arthropoda > Malacostraca > Decapoda > Nephropidae > Homarus > Homarus americanus. The sequence continues at coordinate 1,866,394 of NW_024726107.1, forward strand.
TTTCTAACTGAGCATATCAAAGGCCTTGCCTTATATACAACAAAGTCCCTCCTAATTTATATAGTACCTTCACTGATTATAACAGAAAGTCCCCCATCGATTATAACAAAGTCCTCCTTATATGCAAAAACCCTATCCAGTGGCACAGCAACCGAGATCGATATAAAAGTCCCTGCCAAGGTATAACAAAGTCCCTGTAATTACATATCAAAGTCCGATTTGATGTGTCCCCTCAATCGAGGACAAAACCCCTATCGAGCACCAAGTCCACTGGTCCAGCAAGGGAAGATTCTCGACGAAGAGCAATATATCACCTGATCGAGTTTAACAAAAGCCTCAACAGCAGACAAAAACCCTACGTTTTACGCACAAGCAAAGAATCTCTAATATTATTACAAAGCCCCTTGTCGGCAATAAATATCTTAATCGAGGACAAGTTCAAACTTATATAAAAGTCCCCAAATTTGAGTATAACAAAAGCCCTGGACGAGTATATAAAAGGTCCCTTGATCGAGTATATAATAAAGTCCATGTTTGAAAGAAGCATCAAAAAGTCTCTGATCGAAAGTATGGAACAGTCTCCCTGTCGGTATAACGAAGTTTTCTAATCGAGTATAACAAAGGCCTCAATAGAGTATAACAAAGTCCCCTTTAACGAGTACAAAAGGCCCCTAACAAGTATATGGAAAAGTCTGTTAACAAGAATAAAGAAGTCTCTGATCGAGTGGTGGAACAAAGTCCTCGACTGGCTATGAACAAAAAAAAACCTGATCATAAAAAGCCCTCGCCAAGGAGCAATAAAAAGTCACCAGATCGAGCACAACAAAGCCCCTGATCGATTATAACAAAGCCCCCCTGGTCGAGTATAGCAAAGGGCCCTGGATTATATAAAAGTCCCCTAATTATATAAAGTCCTGGTCAAATATAACAAAACCCCTAACCGAGTATAAACAAAGCCCATGATCGAGTATATAACAAGGTCCCCTAATCGAGCAGTAACAAAGGCCCCCATCGAGCAGAAGTCCACCAGTCGGCTATAAATAAGTCACCTTGATCAGAGAGTGGCGCGAAAGTTTTTCGAGTATAACAAACACCCCCTCATCGAGTATAAATAAAGTTCCCTTAATTTATAACAAAGGCCCCTTATCGAGTATAGCAAAGCCGCCTAATCGAGTATATCAAAGTCCTCAGTCGATATAAATAAAC
>NW_024726107.1:1867698-1952985 GCF_018991925.1 Homarus americanus
GATTATAACAAAGTCCCTTGACCGAGTATAACAAAGGCCTCTGGTCGAGTATGACAAAGTCCCCTGATCGAGAATAACAAAGTCCCCTGATCGAGTATAACAAAGTCCCCTGATCGAGTAAAACAAAGTCCCCTGTTCGAGTCTAACCTAAGTCCCCTTATCGAGTAAAACAAATTCCCCTTATCGAGTATAACAAAGTCCACTTATCGAGTATAACAAAGTCCCCTGATCGAGTATAACAAAGTCCCCTGATCATGTATAACAAAGTCCCCTGATCGAGTATAATAAAGGCCCCTGGTCCAGTATAACAAAGTCCCCTGATCGAGTATATAAAAGTCCCCTGGCCCAGTATAACAAAGTCCCCTGATCGATTATAACAAAGTCCCCTGGTCGAGTATAGCAAAGGGCCCTGATCGAATATAACAAAGTCCCCTGATCGAATATAACAAAGACCCTTGGACGACAATAACAAAGTCCCCTGATCGAGTATAACAAAGTCCCCTGCTCGAGTATAACAAAGTCCCCTGGTCCAGTATAACAAAGTCCCCTGATCGAGTATACCATATCCCCTGATCGAGTATAGCAAAGTCTCCTTGCCCAGTATAACAAAGTCTCCAAATCGAGCACAACAAAGTCCCCTGATCGATTATAACAAAGTCCCTTGACCGAGTATAACAAAGGCCTCTGGTCGAGTATGACAAAGTCCCCTGATCGAGAATAACAAAGTCCCCTGATCGAGTATAACAAAGTCCCCTGATCGAGTACAACATATCCCCTGATTGAGTATAACAAAGTTCCATCATCGAGTATAACAAAGTTCCCTGATCGATTACAACAAAGTCCCCTGGTCCAGTATAACAAAGTACCCAGATCGTGTATATCAAAGTCCCCTGTTCGAGTATAGTAAAGTCCCCTGGTCGAATATAACAAAGCCCCCTAATCGAGTATAACAAAGGCCCATGATCGAGTATAACAAAGTCCCCTAATCGAGTATAACAAAAGTCCCTCATCGAGTATAGCAAAGTCCATTGGTCAAGTATAAGAAAGTCCCCTCATCGAATATAACATATCACCTGATCGAGTATATCATATCCCCTGATCGAGTAAAACAAAGTATCCTGGTCGAGTAGAACAAAGCTTGCTAATCGAGTATAACAAAGGCCCCTGGTCGAGTATAACAAAGTCCCCTGATCGAGTATAAGAAAGTCTCCTCATCGATTATAACAAAGTCCCCTGATCGAGTATAAAAAAGTCCCCTGGTCCAGTATAACAAAGTAACCTGATCGAGTATAACAAAGTCTCCTGATCGAGTACAACAAAGTATTCTGGTCGAGCAGAACAAAGCTTGCTAATCGAGTATAACAAAGGCCCCTGGCCAAGTATAACAAAGTCCCCACACCGAGCATAACAAAGTACCCTGATCGAGTATAACAAAGTCCACTGGTCCAGTATAATATATTCCCCTGATCGAGTAAAACATATCACCTGATCGAGTACAACAAAGTCTCCTGGCCCAGTATAACAAAGTCCCCAGATCGAGCATAACAAAGTCCCCTTATCGATTAAAATAAAGTCCCCTGGTCGAGTATAACAAACGGCCTTAATCGAGTAGGACAAAGTCCCCTGATCGAGTATAAAAAAGTCCCCTAATCGAGTATAACAAAGCCTTCTGGACGAGTAAAAAAAAGTCCCCTGATCGAGTATAACAAAGTCCCCTGATCAAATATAACATATCCCCTGATCGAGTATAACAAAGTCCATGGTGGAGTATAACAAAGTCCCCTCATTGAGTATAACAAAGTCTCCTGGTCAAGTAAAACAAAGTTTTCTAATCGAGTATAACAAAGGCCCCTGGTCGAGTATAACAAAGTCCTCTTATCGAGTATAACAATGTCCCCTGATCAAGTATAACAAAGTGACCTGATCGAGTATAAAAAAGTCTCCTGGCCAAGTATAACAAAGTCCCCAGATCGAGCATAATAAAGTCCCCTGGCCCAGTATTACAAAGTCCCCAGATCGAGCATAACAAAGTCCCCTGATCGAATATAACAAAGTCCCCCGGTCGAGTATAACAAAGGGCCCTGATCGAGTAAGACAAAGTCCCCTGATCGAGTATAGCAAAGTCCCCTGGTCGAATATAACAAAGTCCCCTAATCGAGTATAACAAAGGCCTCTCATCGAGTATAGCAAAGTCCATTGGTCAAGTATAAGAAAGTCCTCTGATCGAGTATAACATATCATCTGATCGAGTTTAATATATCCCCTGATCGAGTAAAACAAAGTTTCTGGTCGAGTATAACAGTCCCTGATCGAGTATAACATATCGCTTGATTGAGTAAAACAAAGTCCCTGGTGGAGTATAACAAAGTCTCCTGATCGAGTACAACAAAGTATCCTGGTCGAGTAGAACAAAGCTTTCTAATCGAGTATAACAAAGGCCCCTGGTCGAGTATAACAAAGTCCCCTGATCGAGTATAACAAAGTCCCCTGGTCCAGTATAACAAAGTCCCCTGATCGAGTATAACAAAGCCCCCTGATTGAGTATAACAAAGTCCCCTGATCGAGTATAACAAAGTCCCCTGATCGAGTATAATAAAGTCCCTGGTTGAGTATAACAATGTCCCCTGATCGAGTATAACATATCCCTTGATCGAGTATAACAAAGTCCTCTGGTCGAGTATAAAAAAGTCCCCTGATCGCGTATAACAAAGGCCCTTCATCGAGTATAACAAAGTTTCCTGATCGAGTATAACAAAGGCCCTTAATCTAGTATAACAAAGTCCATTGGTCAAATATAGGAAAGAAACGGATCGAGTATAACAAAGTCCCCCGATCGAGTATAACAAAAGGCCTCTGGTCTTGTATGACAAAGTCCATTTGTCGAGTATGACAAAGCCCCCTCGTGAAGTATAGCAAAGGCCCCTAATCGAGTATAACAAAGTCCCCTGATCGAGTATAACAAAGTCCCCTGGTCCAGTATAACAAAGTCCCCTGATCGAGTATAACAAAGCCCCCTGATCGAGTATAACAAAGTCCCCTGATCGAGTATAACAAAGTCCCCTTATCGAGTATAATATATCCCCTGATCGAGTATAACAAAGCCCCCCTGCTCGAGTATAACAAATTCCCCTGATCAAGTATAACAAAGGCCCCTCATCAAGTATAACAAAGGCCCCTCATCGAGTATAACAAAGTCCCCTGATCGAGTATAACAAAGCCGCCGAATCGAGTATAACAAAGTCCCCTGGTCGAGTATAACAAAGTGCCTCGTTCGAGTCTAACAAAGTCCCTTTATCGAGTATAACAAATTACCCTTATCGAGTATAACAAAGTCTCCTTATCAGGAATAACAAAGTCCCCTAATCGAGTATAACAAAGGCCCCTGGTCGAGTATAACAAAGTCCCCTAATCGAGTATAACAAAGTCCCCTGATCGAGTATAACAAAGCCCCCTGTTCGAGTACAACAAAGTCCCCTCATCGAGTATAATAATGTCCCCTCATCGAGTATAACAAAGGCCCCTCACCGAGTATAACAAAGGCTCCTCATCGAGTATAACAAAGTCCCCTGATCGAGTATAACAAAGCCGCCTAATCGAGTATAACAAAGTCCTCTGTTCGAGTCTAAAAAGGTCCCCTTATCGAGTATAACAAATTCCCCAATAGAGTACAACAAAGTCCCCTTATCGAGTATAACAATGTCCTCTAATCGAGTATAACAAAGGCCCCTGGTCGAGTATAACAAAGTTCACTGATCGAGTATAACAAAAGTCCCATGATCGAGTATAACAAAGTCCCCTGATCGAGTATAAAAAAGTCCCATGGTCCAGTATATCAAAGTCCCCTGATCGAGTATAGAAAAGTCCCCTGGCCCTGTATAACAAAGTCCCCAGATCGAACATAACAAAGTCCCCTGATCGATTATATCAAAGTCCCCCGGTCGAGTATAGCAAAGGGCCCTGATCCAGTCAGACAAAGTCTCCTGATCGAGTATAACAAAGTCCCCTGATCGAGTATATCAAAGCCCCCTGAACAAGAATAACACAGTTCCCTGACCGTGTATAACAAAGTTCCCTGATCGAGTGTAACAAAGTCCCTTGGTCCAGTGTAATAAAGTCCCCTGATCGAGTATAACAAAGTCTCCTGGCCCAGTATATCAAAGTCCCCAGATCGAGCATAACAAAGTCCCCTGATCGATTATAACAAAGTCCCCTGGTCGAGTATAACAAAGGGCCCTGATCGACTGAGACAAAGTCCCCTGATCGAGTATAACATATCCCCTGATCGAGTATAACAAAGCCGCCTCATCGAATATAACAAAGTCCCCTTGTCGAGTATAACAGTGTCCCCTGATCGAGTATAACAAAGGCCTCTCATCGAGTATAACAAAGTTCCTTGATTGAGTGATCAAAGGCCCCTCATTGAGTATAACAAAGTCCATTGGTCAAGTATAAAAAAGTCATCTGGTCGAGTATAACAAAGTCCCCTGATCGAGTATAGCAAAGTCCCCTGATCGAGTATAACAAAGGCCACTAATCGAGTCCAAAAAAAAACCCTGATCGGGTATAACAATGTCCCCTGTTCGAGTCAAAAAAAGTCCCCTTATCGAGTATAACAAACTACCCTTATCGGGTATAACAAAGGCCTCTGGTCGAGTATAACAAAGTCCCCTGATCGAGTATGATAAAGTGCCCTGGTCGAGAAGGGCAAAGTCCCCCTGATCGAGTATAAGAAAGCCCCCTCATCGAGTATAACAAAGGCCCCTAATCGAGTATAACAAAGTCCCCAGATCGAGTATAACAAAGTCCCTTGATCGAGTATAACAAAGTCCTCTTTTTGAGTATAACAAAGTCCCCTGATCGTGTATAACATATCCCCTGATCAAGTATAACAAAGTCCTCAGGTAGAGTATAAAAAAGTCCCCTGGTCGAGTATAACAAAGTTCCCTGATCGAGTATAAAAAAGTCCCCTGGCCTTGTATAACAAAGTCCCCAGATCGAGCATAACAAAGTTCCCTGATCGATTATAACAAAGTCCCCCGGTCGAGTATAGCAAAGGGCCCTGATCCAGTACGACAAGGTCTCCTGATCGAGTATAACAAAGTCCCTTGATTGAGTATAACAAAGCCCCTGCGACAAGAATAACAAGGTTCCCTGACCGTTTATAACAAAGTTCCCTGATCGAGTATAACAAAGTCCCCTGGTCCAGTATAACAAAATCCTCTGTGTGAGTATAACAAAGTCTCCTGGCCCAGTATAACAAAGCCCCCAGATCGAGCCTAACAATGTCCCCTGATCGATTATAACAAAGTCCCCTGGTCGAGTATAACAAAGGGCCCTGATCGAGTAAGACAAAGTCCCCTGATCGAGTATAACAAAGTCCCCTGATCGAGTATAACAAAGCCCCCCTGGACGAGTATAACAAAGTCCCCTGAACCGAATATAACAAAGTACCCTGATCGAGTATATCATATCCCCTGATCGAGCATACCAAAGTCCCTGGTGGAGTATAACAACGTCCCCTAATCGAGTATAACAAAGTCTCATGGTCGTGTATAACAAAGTTTTCTAATTGAGTATAACAAAGGCCCCTGGTCGAGTATAACAAAATCCCCTGGTCGAGTATAGCAAAGTCACCTGATCGAGGATAACAAAGCATCCTGGACGAGTATAACAAAGGCCCCTGATCAAGTCCAAAAAAGGCACCTAAGCGAGTATAACAAAGTCCCCAGATCTAGTATAACAAAGGCCCCTCATCGAGTATAACAAAGGCCCCTCATCGAGTAAAACAAAGTCCCCTCATCGAGTATAACAAAGCCGCCTCATCGAATATAACAAAGTCCCCTCGTCGAGTATAACAAAGTCCCCAGATCGAGTATAACAAAGGCCTCTGGTCGAGTATGACAAAGTCCCTGGTCAAGTATAGAAAAGTCCGCTGGTCGAGTATAACAAAGTACACTGATCGAGTATAACAAAGTCCACTGGACGAGGATAGCAAAGTCCCCTGGTCGAGTATGACAAAGCACCCTCATCGAGTATAACAAAAGTCCCTATTCGAGTATAACAAAGTCCCCTGATCGAGTAAAAAAAAAGTCCCCTGATCGAGTATAACAAAGTCCCCTGGTTGAGTATAACAAAGTCCCCTGATCGAGTATAACATATCTCCTGATCGAGTAAAACAAAGTCCCCTGATCGAGTATAACAAAGGCCACTCATTGAGTATAACAAAGTTCATTGGTCAAGTATAAAAAGTCCCCTGGTCGAGTATAACAAAGTCCCCTGAGAGGGAATAACAAAGTCCTCTGGTCGAGTATTAAAAAGTCCCTTGATCGAGTATAACAATGTCCCCTGGTCGAGTATAACAAAGTCCCCTGATCGAGTATAACAAAGCCCCCTGGACGAGTATAGCAAAGTCCCCTGAACCGATTATATCAAAGTACCCTGATCGAGAATAACATATCCCCTGATCGAGCATACCAAAGTCCCTGGTGGAGTATAACAAAGTCCCCTAATCGAGTATAACAAAGTCTCATGGTCGTGTATAACAAAGTTTTCTAATCGAGTATAACAAAGGCCCCCGGTCGAGTATAAGAAAGTCCCCTGATCGAGTATAACAAAGCCGCCTATTCGAGTAAAACAAAGTCCCCTGGTCGAGTATAACAAAGTCCCATGTTCGAGTCTTAAAAAGTCCCCTTATCGAATATAACAAATTCCCCTAATCGAGTATAACAAAGGCCCCTGGTCGAGTATAACAAAGTCCCCTCATCGAGTATAACAAAAGTCCCTGATCGAGTATAACAATGTCCCCTGCTTGAGTATAAAAAAGTCCCCTGGTCCAGTATAACAAAGTCCCCTGATAGAGTATAAAAAAGTCCCGTGGCCCAGTATAACAAAGTCCCCAGATCGAGCATAACAAAGACCCCTGATCGATTATAACAAAGGCCTCCGGTCGAGTATAGCAAAGGGCCCTGATCTAGTAAGGCAGAGTCTCCTAATCGAGTATAACAAAGTCCGCTGATCGAGTATAACAAAGCCCCCTGGACAAGTATAAGAATGTTCCCTGATTGTGTATAACAAAGTTCCCTGATCGAGTATAACAAAGTCCCCTGGTCCAGTATAACAAAGTCCCCTGATCGAGTATAACAAAGTTTCCTGGTCGAGTATAACAAAGGGCCCTGATCGAGTAAGACAAAGTCCCCTAATCGAGTATAACAAAGTCCCCTGATCGAGTATAACAAAGTCCCCTGGTCCTGTATAAAAAAGTACCCTGATCCCGTATAACAAAGTCCCCTAGACGAGTATAACAAAGTCCCTTGATTGAGTATAACAAAGTCCCTGATCGAGTATAACATATCCCCTGATCGAGTTTAACAAAGTCCTCTGATCGAGTATAACAAAGGCCACTCATTGAGTATAACAAAGTTCATTGGTCAAGTATAAAAAGTCCCCTGGTCGAGTATAACAAAGTCCCCTGAGAGGGAATAACAAAGTCCTCTGGTCGAGTATTAAAAAGTCCCCTCATCGAGTATAACAAAGTCCCCTGGTCGATTATAGCAAAGTCACCTGATCGAGTATAACAAAGCCTCCTGGACGAGTATAACAAAGTCCCCTGATCTAGTATAACAAAGGCCCCTCATCGAGTATAACAAAGGCCCCTCATCGAGTAAAACAAAGTCTCCTCATCGAGTATAACAAATCCGCCTCATCGAATATAACAAAGTCCCCTCGTCGAGTATAACAAAGTCCCCAGATCGAGCATAACAAAGGCCCCTCATCGAGTATAACAAAGTCCTCTGGACGAGTATAAAAAAATCCCTTGATCGAGTATAACAAAGTCCCCTGGTCGAGTATAACAAAGACCCGTAATCGAGTAAAACAAAGTCACCTGATCAAGTATAACAAAGTCCTCTGGACGAGTATAAAAAAATCCCTTGATCGAGTATAACAAAGTCCCCTGGTCGAGTATAACAAAGACCCGTAATCGAGTATAACAAAGTCACCTGATCAAGTATAACAAAGTCCTCTGGACGAGTATAAAAAAATCCCTTGATCGAGTATAACAAATTCTCCTGGTCGAGTATAACAAAGTTTTCAAATCGAGTATAACAAGGTCCTCTGATCGAGAATAACAAAGTCCCCTGATCGAGTATAACAAAGTCGCCTAATCAAGTATAACAAAGTCCCCTGATCGAGTATAACAAAGTCCCCTGATCGAGTATAATATATCCCCTGATTGAGTATAACAAAGTCCTCGGGTCGAGTATGACAAAGTCCCCTGATCGAATATAACAAAGTCCCCTGTTCGAGTATAACGAAGTTTCCTGATCGAGTATAACAAAGGCCCATCATCTAGAATAGCAAAGTCCATTGGTCAAATATAGGAAAGAAACGGATCGAGTATAACAAAATCCCCCGATCGAGTATAACAAAGGCCTCCTGTCGAGTATGACAGAGTCCCCTGGTCGAGTATAGCAAAGTCCCCTGGTCGAGTATGACAAAGCCCCCTCATCAAGTATAACAAAGGCCCCTAATCGAGTATAACGAAGTCCCCTGATCGAGTATAACAAAGTCCCTTTATCGAGTTTAACAAATTCCCCTTATCGAGTATAACAAAGTCCCCTGCTCGAGTATAACAAAGGCCACTAATCGAGACCATAATGGCCCCAATCGAGTATAACAAATTCCCCTGATCGAGTGTAACATATCCCCTCATCGAGTATAACAAAGGCCACTCATTGAGTATACCAAAGTCCCCTCATCGAGTGTAACATATCCCCTCATCGAGTATAACAAAGTCCCTGGTGGAGTATAACAAAGTCCCCTGATCGAGAATAACAAATTCTCCTGGTCGAGTATAACAAAGTCCTCAGATCGAGCATAACAAAGTCCCCTGAACGATTATGACACAGTCCCCTGGTCTAGTGTAACAAAGGGCCCTGATCGAGTAAGACAAAGTCCCCTCATCGAGTACAACAAAGTCCCCTGATCGAGTATAACAAAGTCCTCTGGTCGAGAATTAAAAAGTCCCCTGATCGAGTATAACAAAGTTTCCTGGCCCAGTATAACAAAGTCCTCAGATCGAGCATAACAAAGTCCCCTGAACGATTATAACAAAGTCCCCTGGTCTAGTGTAACAAAGGGCCCTGATCGAGTAAGACAAAGTCCCCTAATCGAGTATAACAAAGTCTCCTGATCGAGTATAACAAAGCCCCCTGGACGAGTATAACAAAGTCCCCTGAACCGAGTATAACAAAGTCCCCTCATCGAGTATAACATATCCCCTCATCGAGTATAACAAAGTCCATGGTGGAGTATAACAAAGCCCCCTGATCGAGAATAACAAACTCTCCTGGTCGAGTATAACAAAGTTTTCTAATCGAGTATAACAAAGTTTTCTAATCGAGTATAACAAAGGCCCTTGGTCGAGTATAACAAAGTCCTCTGATCGAGTATAACAAAGTCCCCTGATCGAGTATAACAAAGTCGCCTTATCATGTATAACAAAGTCCCCTGATCGAGTATAACAAAGTCCCCTGATCGAGGATAATATATCCCCTGATTGTGTATAACTAAGACCCCTGTTCGAGTATAACAAAGTTTCCTGATCGAGTATAACAAAGGCCCATCATCTAGAATAGCAAAGTCCATTGGTCAAATATAGAAAAGAAACGGATCGAGTATAACAAAATCCCCCGATCGGGTATAACAAAGTCCCCTGATCGAGTATAACGAAGTCCCCTGATCGAGTATAACAAAGTCTCCATATCAGGAATAACAAAGTCCCCTAATCGAGTAAAACAAAGGCCCCTGGTCGAGTATAACAAAGTCCCCTGGTCGAGTATAACAAAGTCCCCTGATCGCGTGTAACAAAGTCCCTTTATCGAGTATAACAAATTCCCCTGATCGAGTATAACAAATTCCCCTGCTCGAGTATAACAAAGGCCACTAATCGAGTCCACAATGGCCCCTAATCGAGTATAACAAAGTCCCCTGATCGAGAATAACATATCCCCTCATCGAGTATAACAAAGGCCACTCATTGAGTATATCAAAGTCCATTGGTCAAGTATAAAAAGTCCCCTGATCCAGAATAACAAATTCCCCTTGTCGAGTATAACAAAGTCCCCTGATCGAGTATAACAAAGGCCGCTCATCGAGTATAACAAAGTCCTCTGGTCGAGTATTAAAAAGTCCTCTGCTTGAGTATAACAAAGTCCTTTGGTCGAATATAACAAAGTCACCTGATCAAGTATAAAAAAGCCTTCTGGACGGTGTATAACAAAGTTTCCTATCGAGTATAACAAAGCCACCTGCTCGGGTATATCAAAATCCCCTGATCGAGTATAACAAAATCCCCTGATCGAGTATAACAAAGGCCACTGATCAAGTCCAAAAAAGGCCCCTAAGCGAGTATAACAAAGTCCCCTGATCTAGTATAACAAATGCCCCTCATCGAGTATAACAAAGTCCTCGGAACGAGTATATCAAAGTCCCTTGATCGAGCATAACAAAGTCCCCTGGTCGAGTATAACAAAGACCCGTAATCGAGTATAACAAAGGCCCCTCATCGAGCATAACAAAGTCACCTGATCTAGTATAACAAAGGCCCCTCATCGAGTATAACAAAGGCCCCTCATCGAGTAAAACAAAGTCCCCTCATCGAGTATAACAAAGCCGCCTCATCGAATATAAAAAGGCCCCTCGTCGAGTATAACAAAGTCCCCAGATCGAGTATAACAAAGGCCCCTCATCGAGTATAACAAAGTCCCCTGGTCGAGTATAACAAAGAACCGTAATCGAGTATATCAAAGGCCCCTCATCGAGCATAACAAGTCACCTGATCGAGTACAATAAAGTCCCCTCGTCGAGTATAGAAAAGTCCCCTGGTCGAGTATAACAAAGCCCCCTCATCGAGTATAACAAAGGCCCATAATCGAGTATAACAAAGTCCCCTGATCGAGTATAACAAAGTCCCCTGATCGAGTATAACATATCCACTGATCAAGTATAACAAAGTCCTCTGGTCGAGAATAAAAAAGTCCCCATATCGCATATAACAAAGTCCCCTGGTCGAGTATAACAAAGTCCCTTGATCGAGTATAACAAAGGCCCCTCAATGAGTATAAAAATGTCCATTGGTCAATATATAAAAAAGTCCCGTGGCCGAGTATAACAAAGTCCCCTGATCGAGTATAACAAAGTCCTCTGGTCGAGTATAAAAAAGTCCACTGATCCCGTATAACAAAGTCCTCTGGACGAGTATATCAAAGTCCATTGATCGAGTGTAACAAAGGCCCCTCATTGAGTATAACAAAGCCCCCTCCTCGAGTATAACAAAGTCCCCTGATCTACTATAACAAAGGCCCCTCATCGAGTATAACAAAGGCCCCTCATCGCGTATAACAAAGTCCCCTGATCGAGTATAATAAAGCCGCCGAATCGAGTATAACAAAGTCCAGTGGTCGAGTATAACAAAGTCCCCTGATCGAGTCTAACAAAGTCCCTTTATCGAGTATAACAAATTCCCCTTATCGAGTATAACAAAGTCTCCCTATCAGGAATAACAAAGTCCCCTAATCAAGTTTAACAGAGGCCCCTGGTCGAGTATAACAAAGTCCCTTGATCGATTATAACAAAGTCCCCTGGTCGAGTATAGCAAAGTCCCCTGATCAAGTATAACAAAGCTTCCTGATCGAGTATAACAAAGTCCCCTGATCGAGTATAACAAAGGGCACTAATCGAGTCCAAAAATGGCCCCTAATCGAGTATAACAAAGTCCCCTCATCTAGTATAACAAAGTCCCCTGATCGAGTATAACAAAGCCGCCGAATCGAGTATAACAAAGTCCCCTGGCCGAGTATAACAAAGTCCCATGTTCGAGTCTAAAAAAGTCCCCTTATTGAGTATAACAAATTCCCCTAATCGAGTATAACAAAGGCCCCTGGTCGAGTATAACAAAGTCCCCTCAACGAGTATAACAAAAGTCCCCTGATCGAGTATAACAAAGTCCCCTGCTCGAGTATAAAAAAGTCCCCTGGTCCAGTATAACAAAGCCCCCTGATCGAGCATAACAAAGACCCCTAATCGATTATAACAAAGTACCCCGGTCGAGTATAGCAAAGGGCCCTGATCTAGTAAGACAGAGCCTCCTAGTCGAGTATAACAAAGTCCGCTGATCGAGTATAACAAAGCCCCCTGGACAAGTATAACAAAGTTTCCTGATCGTGTATAACAAAGTTCCCTGATCGAGTATAACAAAGTCCCCTGGTCCAGTATAACAAAGTCCCCTGATCGAGTATAACAAAGTTTCCTGGTCGAGTATAACAAAGGGCCCTGATCGAGTAAGACAAAGTCACCTGAACGAGTATAACAAAGTCCCCTGATCGAGTATAACAAAGCCCCCTGGACGAGTATAACAAAGTCCCCTGAACCGCATATAACAAAGTACCCTGATCGAGTATAACAAAGTCCCTGGTGGAGTATAACAAAGTCCCCTAATCGAATATAACAAAGTCTCCTGGTCGTGTATAACAAAGTTTTCTAATCGAGTATAACAAAGGCCCCTGGTCGAGTATAACAAAGAACCCTGGTCGAGTATAGCAAAGTCACCTGATCGAGTATAACAAAGCCTCCTGGACGAGTATACCAAACGCCCCTGATCAAGTCCAAAAAAGGCGCCTAAGCGAGTACAACAAAGTCCCCTGATCTAGTATAACAAAGGCCCCTCATCGAGTATAACAAAGGCCCCTCATCGAGTAAAACAAAGTCCCCTCATCGAGTATAACAAAGCCGCCTCATCGAATATAACAAAGTCCCCTCGTCGAGCATAACAAAGTCCCCAGATCGAGTATAACAAAGGCCCCTCATCGAATATAACAAAGTCCCCCGATCGAGTATAACAAAGGCCTCTGGTCGAGTATGACAAAGTGCCTGGTCAAGTATAGAAAAGTCCGCTGGTCGAGTATAACAAAGTCCACTGATCGAGTATAACAAAGTCCCTTGATCGAGTATAACAAAGCCCCCTGGACAAGTATAACAAAGTTCCCTGATCGTGTATAACAAAGTTTCCTGATCGAGTATAACAAAGTCCCCTGGTCCAGTATAACAAAGACCCTGATCGAGTATAACAAAGTTTCCTGGCCCAGTATAACAAAGTCCCCAGATCGAGCATAACAAAGTCCCCTGAACGATTATAACAAAGTCCCCTGGTCTAGTGTAACAAAGGGCACAGATCGAGTAAGACAAATTCCCCTGATCGAGTATAACAAAGTCCCCTGATCGAGTATAACAAAGCCCCCTGGACGAGTATAACAAAGTCCCCTCATCGAGTATAACATATCCCCTCATCGAGTATAACAAAGTCCCTGGTGGAGTATAACAAAGTCCCTCGATCGAGTATTACAAAGGCCTCTGGTCGAGTATGACAAAGTCCCTGGTCAAGTATAGAAAAGTCCGCTGGTCGAGTATAACAAAATCCACTGATCGAGTATAACAAAGTCCACTGGACGAGGATAGCAAAGTCCCATGGTTGAGTATGACAAAGCACCCTCATCGAGTATAACAAAAGTCCCTAATCGAGTATAACAAAGTTCCCTGATCGAGTAAAAAAAAGTCCCCTGTTCGAGTATAACAAAGTCCCCTGGTTGAGTATAACAAAGTCCCCTGATCGAGAATAACATATCCCCTGATCGAGTATAACAAAGTCCTCTGATCGAGTATAACAAAGGCCACTCATTGAGTATAACAAAGTTCATTGGTCAAGTATAAAAAGTCCCCTGGTCGAGTATAACAAAGTCCCCTGAGAGGGAATAACAAAGTCCTCTGGTCGAGTATTAAAAAGTCCCCTGATCGAGCAAAACAAAGTCCTCTGGTCGAGTATAAAAAAGTCCCCATATCGCATATAACAAAGTCCCCTGGTCGAGTATAACAAAGTCCCGTAATCGAGTATAACAAAGGCCCCTCATCGAGCATAACAAAGTCACCTGATCAAGTATAACAAAGTCCCCTGGTCGAGTATAGAAAAATCCCCTGGTCGAGTATAACAAAGCCCCATCATCGAGTATAACAAAGGCCCCTGATCGAGTATAACAAAGTCCCCTGGTTGAGTATAACTAAGTCCCTTGATCGAGTATAACATATCCACTAATCAAGAATAACAAAGTCCCCTGATCGATTATAACAAAGTCCCTGGTGGAGTATAACAAAGTCCCCTAATCGAGTATAACAAAGTCTCCTGGTCGTGTATAACAAAGTTTTCTAATCGAGTATAACAAAGGCCCCTGGTCGAGTATAACAAAGTCCCCTAGTCGAGTATAGCAAAGTCCCCTAATCAAGTATAACAAAGCCTCCTGATCGAGTATAACAAAGTCCCCTGATCGAGTATAACAAAGCCCCCTGCTCGAGTACAACAAAGTCCCCTAATCGAGTATAACAAACTCCCCTGCTCGAGTATAACAAAGGCCACTAATCGAGTCCAAAAATGGCCCCTAATCGAGTATAACAAAGTCCCCTGATCGAGTATAACATATCCCCTGATCGAGTATAACAAAGTCCCCTCATCGAGCATAACAAAGGCCACTCATTGAGTATAACAAAGTCTATTGGTCAAGTATAAAAAGTCCCATGGTCGAAGATAACAAAGTCCCCTGATAGGGTATAACAAAGTCCTCTGGTCGAGTATTAAAAAGTCCCCTGATCGAGTATAACAAAGTCCCCTTGTCGAGTATAACAAAGTCCCCTGATCGAGTATAACAAAGGCCGCTCATCGAGTATAACAAAGTCCATTGGTCAAGTATACAAAAGTCCCCTGTAAGAGTTTAAGAAAGTCCTCTGCTTGAGTATAACAAAGTCCCCTGGTCGAATATAGCAAAATCAGCTGATCGAGTATAACAAAGCCTCCTGGACGAATATAACAAAGTCCCCTCATCGAGTATAACAATGGACCTTCATCGAGTAAAACAAAGTCCCCTCATCGAGTATAACAAAGCCGCCTCATCGAATATAACAAAGTCCCCTCGTCGAGTATAACAAAGTCCTCTGGTCGAGTATAACAAAGACCCGTAATCGAGTCTAACAAAGGCCCCTCATCGAGCATAACAAAGTCACCTGATCGAGTATAACAAAGTCCCCTGGCGGAGTATAGAAAAGTCCCCTGGTCGAGTATAACAAAGCCCCCTCATCGAGTATAAAAAAGGCCCCTAATCGAGTATAACAAAGTCCCCTGATCGAGTATAACAAAGTCCCCTGGTCGAGTATAAAAAGTCCCCATATCGCATATAACAAAGTCCCCTGGTCGAGTATAACAAAGTCCCTTGATCGAGTATAACAAAGGCCCCTCAATGAGTATAAAAAAGTCCATTGGTCAAATATAAAAAAGTCCCCTGGCCGAGTATAACATATCCACTGATCCCGTATAACAAAGTCCCCTGGACGAGTATATCAAAGTCCATTAATCGAGTGTAACAAAGGCCCCTCATTGAGTATAACACAACCCCTGCTCGAGTATAACAAAGTCCCCTGATCTAGTATAACAAAGGCCCCTCATCGAGTATAACAAAGGCCCCTCATCGCGTATAACAAAGTCCCCTGATCGAGTATAATAAAGCCGCCGAATCGAGTATAACAAAGTCCCCTGGTCGAGTATAACAAAGTCCCCTGTTCCAGTCAAACAAAGTCCCTTTATCGAGTATAACAAATTCCCCTTATCGAGTATAACAAAGTCTCCCTTTCAGGAATAACAAAGTCCCCTAATCAAGTTTAACAAAGGCCCCTGGTCGAGTATAAGAAATTCCGTTGATCGATTATAAAAAGTCCCCTGGTCGAGTATAGCAAAGTCCCCTGATCAAGTATAACAAAGCCTCCTGATCGAGTATAACAAAGTCCCCTGATCGAGTATAACAAAGGCCACTAATCGATTCCAAAAATGGCCCCTAATCGAGTATAACAAATTCCCATCATTTAGTATAACAAAGTCCCCTGATCTATTATAACAAAGGCCCCTCATCGAGTATAAGAAAGTCTCCTGATCGAGTATAACAAAGCCGCCTAATCGAGTAAAACAAAGTCCCCTGGTCGAGTATAACAAAGTCCCATGTTCGAGTCTAAAAAAGCCCCCTTATCGAGTATAACAAATTCCCCTAATCAAGTATAACAAAGGCCCCTGGTCGAGTATAACAAAGTCGCCTCATCGAGTATAACAAAAGTCCCCTGATCGAGTATAACAAAGTCCCCTGCAGGAGTATAACAAAGTCCCCTGATCGAGTATAAGAAAGTTTCCTGGCCCAGTATAACAAAGTCCCCAGATCGAGCATAACGAAGTCCCCTGAACGATAATAACAATGTCCCCTGGTCTAGTGTAACAAAGCCCCCTGATCGAGTATAACAAAGCCCCCTGGACGAGTATAACAAAGTCCCCTGAACCGAGTATAACAAAGTCCCCTCATAGAGTATAACATATCCCCTCATCGAGTATAACAAAGTCCCTGGTGGAGTATAACAAAGTCCCCTGATCGAGAATAACAAATTCTCCTGGTCGAGTATAACAAAGTTTTCTACTCGAGTATAACAAAGGCCCCTGGTCGAGTATAACGAAGTCCCCTGTTCGAGTATAACAAAGTCGCCTAATCAAGTATAACAAAGTCCATTGGTCAAGTATACAAAAGTCCCCTGTACGAGTTTAAGAAAGTCCTCTGCTTGATTATAACAAAGTCCCCTGGTCGAATATAGCAAAGTCACCTGATCGAGTATAACAAATTCCCCTGGTCGAGTATGACAAAGCCCCCTCATCAAGTATAACAAAGTCCGCTCATCGAGTATAACAAAGTCCATTGGCCAAGTATACAAAAGTGCCCTGTACGAGTTTAAGAAAGTCCTCTGCTTGAGTATAATAAAATCCCCTGGTCGAATATAGCAAAGTCACCTGATCGAGTATAACAAAGCCTCCTGGACGGAGTATAACAAAGTTTCCTATCGAGTATAACAAAGCCACCTGCTCAGGTATAACAAAATCCCCTGATCGAGTATAACAAAATCCCCTGATCGAGTATAACAAAGGCCCCTGATCAAGTCCAAAAAAGGCCCCTAAGCGAGTATAACAAAGTCCCCTGATCTAGTATAACAAAGGCCCCTCATCGAGTATAACAAAGGCCCCTCAACGAGTAAAACAAAGTTCCCTGATCGAGTATAACAAAGCCGCCTCATCGAATATAACAAAGTCCCCTCGTCGAGTATAACAAAGTCCTCTGGTCGAGTATAACAAAGTCCCTTGATCGAGTATAACAAATTCCCTTGGTCGAGTATAACAAAGTCCCCTAATCGAGTATAACAAAGGCCCTTCATCGAGTATAACAAAGTCCCCTGACCGAGTATAACAAAGTCCCCTGGTTGAGTATAACAAAGTCCGCTGATCGAGTATAACATATCCCCTGATCGAGTATAACAAAAGTCCCCTGATCGAGTATAACAAAGTCCCCTGATCGAGTATAAAAAAGTCCCCTATTCCAGTATAAAAAAGTCCCCCGATCGAGCATAAAAAAGTCCTCGATCGAGTATAACAAAGGCCTCTGGTCGAGTATGGCAAAGTCGCCTGATCAAGTATAAAAAAGTCTCCTGGTCGAATATAACAAAGTCCCCTGTTCGAGTATGATAAAGTCCCCTGGTCGAGTATAGCAAGGTCCCCTGGTCGAGTATAACAAAGCCCCCTCACCGAGTATAACAAAGGCCCCTTATCGAGTATAACAAAGTCCCCTAATCGAGTATAACAAAGTCCCCTGATCGAGTATAACAAAGTCCCCTGGTTGAGTATAACAAAGTCCCTTGATCGAAAATAACATATCCACTGATCAAGTATATCAAAGTCCTCTGGTCGAGTATAAAAAATTCCCCTGATCCCGTATAACAAAGTCCCCTCGTCGAGCATAACAAAGTCCCCTGATCGAGTATAACAAGGGCCCCTGATCAAGTCCAAAAAAGGCCCCTAAGTGAGTATAACAAAGTCACCTAATCTAGTTTAACAATGGCCCCTCATCGAGTATAACAAAGGCCCCTCATCGAGTAAAACAAAGTAACCCTGATCGAGTATAACAAACCCGCCTCATCGAATATAACAAAGTCCCCTCGTCGAGTATAACAAAGTCCCCTGATCGAGTATAACAAAGGCCCCTCATCGAGTATAACAAAGTCCTCTGGTCGAGTATAACAAAGTCCATTGATTGAGTATAACAAAGTCCCCTGGTCGAGTATAACAAAGTCCCCTAATCGAGTATAACAAAGGCCCCTAATCGAGTATAACAAAGTCCCCTGATCGAGTATAACATATCCCCTGATCGAGTATAACAAAAGTTCCCTGATCGACTATAACAAAGGCCACTAATCGAGTCTAAAAATGGCCCCTCATCGAGTATAACAAAGTCTTCCGTTCGAGTATAAAAAAGGCCCCTCGTCCAGTATAACAAGGTCCCCTAGTCGAGTATAAAAAAGTCCTCGATCGAGTATAACAAAGGAATCTGGTCGAGTATAACAAAGTCCCCTGATCAAGTATAACAAAGTCGCCTAATCAAGTATAACAAAGTCCCCTGATCGAGTATAACATATCCCCTGATCGAGTATAACAAAAGTCCTCTGATCGAGTATAACAAAGTCCCCTGATCAAGCATAAAATGTCCCCTGGTCCAGTATAACAAAGCCCCCTGGTCGAGTATAAAAAAGTCCTCGATCGAGTATAACAAAGTCCCCTGATCGAAAATATCATATTCCCTGATCAAGTATAACTAAGTCCTCTGGTCGAGTATAAAAAATTCCCCTGATCGCGTATAACAAAGTCCCCTGGTCGAGTATAACAAAGTCCCTTGATCGAGTATAACAAAGTCCATTGGTCAAATATAAAAAAGTCCCCTGGTCGAGTATAACAAAGTCCCCTAATCGATTATAACAAAGTCCTCTGGTTGAGGATAAAAAAGTCCACTGATCCCAAATAACAAAGTCCCCTGATCTGGTATAACAAAGCCGCCGAATCGAATATATCAAAGTCCCCTGGTAGAGTATAACAAAGTCCCCTGTTCGAGTCTAACAAAGTCCCTTTATCGAGTATAACAAATACCCCTTATCGAGTATAACAAAGTCTCCTTATCAGGAATAACAAACACCCCTAATCGTGAATAACAAAGGCCCCTGGTCGAGTATAACAAAGTCCCTTGATCGATTATAACAAAGTCCCCTGGTCGAGTATAGCAAAGTCCCCTGATCAAGTGTAACAAAGCCTCCTGATCGAGTATAACAAAGCCGCCTAATCAAGTGTAACAAAGTCCCCTGATCTAGTATAACAAAGTCCCCTTATCGAGTATAACAAATTCCCCCAATCGAGTATAACAAAGGCCCCTGGTCGAGTATAACAAAGTCCCCTGATCGAATATAACAAAAGTCCCCTGGACGAGTATAAAAGAGTCCTCGATCGAGTATAACAAAGTCCTCTGGTCGAGTATGACAAAGTCCCTTGATCGAGTATAACAAAGCCCCCTGGACGAGTATAACAAAGTCCCCTCAACCGGGTATAACAAAGTCCCGTGATCGAGTATAATTTATCCCCTGATCGAGTATAACAAAGTCCTCGGTTCGAGTATAAAAAACTCCTCTGGTCCAGTATAACAAAGTCCCCTGGTCGAGTATAAAAAAGTCCTCGATCGAGTATAACAAAGGCCTCTGGTCGAGTATGACAAAGTCCCGTGATCAAGTATAAAAAAGTCTCCTGGTCGAGTATAACAAAGTCCCCTGATCGAGTATGACAAAGTCCCCTGGTCGAGTATAGCAAAGTCCCCTGGTCGATTATAACAAAACCCCCTCATCGAGTATAACAAAGGCCCCTAATCGAGTATAACAAAGTCCCCTGATCGAGAATAACAAAGTCCCCTGATCGAGTATAACAAAGTCCCCTGATCGAGTATGACAAAGTCCCCTGGTCGAGTATAGCAAAGTCCCCTGGTCGAGTATGACAAAGTCCCCTCATCAAGTATAAAATAGTCTCCTGGTCGAGTATAACAAAGTCCCATGATCGAGTATGACAAAGTCCCCTGATCAAGTATACCAAAGTCGCCTAATCAAGTATAACAAAGTCCCCTGATCGAGTATAACATATCCCCTGATCGAGTATAAAAATGTCCTCGATCGAGTATAACAAAGGCCTCTGGTCGAGTATGACAAAGTCCCCTGATCATGTATAAAAAAGTCTCCTGGTCGAGTATAACAAAGTCCCCTGATCGAGTATGATAAAGTCCCCTGGTCGAGTGTAGCAAAGTCCCCTGGTCGAGTATAACAAAGCCCCCTCATCGGGTATAACAAAGGCCCCTAATCGAGTATAACAAAGTCCTCTGGTCGAGTATAAAAAAATCCCCTGATCGCGTATAACAAAGTCCCCTGGTCGAGTATAACAAAGTCCCTTGATCGAGTATAACAATGGCCCCTCAATGAGTATAACAAAGTCCATTGGTCAAATATAAAAAAGTCTCCTGGTCGAGAATAACAAAGTCACCTGATCGAGTATAACAAAGTCCTCTGGTTGAGGATAAAAAAGTCCACTGATCCTGTATAAAAAGTCCCCTGGACAAGTATAACAAAGTCCATTGATCGAGTTTAACAAAGGACCCTCATTGAGTATAACAAAGGCCCCTCATCGAGTATAACAAAGTCCCCTGATCGAGTATAACAAAGCCGCCGAATCGAATATAACAAAGTCCCCTGGTCGAGTATAACAAAGTCCCCTGTTCGAGTCTAACAAAGTCCCTTTATCGAGAATAATAAATTCCCCTTATCGAGTATAACAAAGTCTCCTTATCAGGAATAACAAAGTCCCCTAATCGAGAATAACAAAGGCCCCTGGTCGAGTATAACAAAGTCCCTTGATCGATTATAACAAAGTCCCCTGGTCGAGTATAACAAAGTCCCCTGATCAAGTATAACAAAGCCTCCTGATCGAGTATAACAAAGTCCCCTGATCGAGTATAACAAAGGCCACTAATCGAGTCTAAAAACGGCCCCTCATCGAGTATAACAAAGTCCGCTGATCTAGTATAACAATGTCCCCTGATCTAGTATAACAAAGGCGCCTCATCGAGTATAAGAAAGTCCCCTGACCGAGTATAACAAAGCCGCCTAATCGAGTCCAAAAATGGCCCCTAATCTAGTATAACAAAGTCCCTTGATCTAGTATAAGAAAGTCCCCTTATCGAGTATAACAAATTCCCCAAATCGAGTATAACAAAGGCCCCTGGTCGAGTATAACAAAGTTCCCTGATCGAGTATACAAAAGTCCCCTGATCGAGTATAACAAAGTTCCCTGATCGAGTATAAAAAAGTCCCCTGGCCCAGTATAACAAAGTCCCCAGATCGAGCATAACAAAGACCCCTGATCGATTATAACAAAGTCCTCCGGTCGAGTATAGCAAAGTGCCCTGATCCAGTAAGACAGAGTCTCCTAATCGAGTATAACGAAGTCCCCTGATCGTGTATAACAAAGCTCCCTAGAATAGTATAACAAAGTTCCCTGATCGTGTATAACAAAGCTCCCTAGAATAGTATAACAAAGTTCCCTGATCGTGTATAACAAAGTTCCCTGATCAAGTATAACAAAGTCCTCTGGTCCAGTATAACAAAGTCCCCTGATCGAGTATAACAAAGTCTCCTGGCCCAGTATAACAAAGTCCCCTGATCGAGTATAACATATCCCCTGATTGAGTAAGACAAAATCCCCTGATCGAGTATAACAAAGTCCCCTGATCGAGTATAAAAAAGCCCCCTGGACGAGTATAACAAAGTCCCCTCAACCGGGTATAACAAAGTCTCGTGATCGAGTATAACATATCCCCTGATCGAGTATAACAAAGTCCCCTGATCGAGTATAACAAAGTCGCCTAATCAAGTATAACAAAGTCCCCTGATCGAGTATAATATATCCCTTGATCGAGTATAACAAAGTCCTCGTGTCGAGTATGACAAAGTCCCCTGATCGAGTATAACAAAGTCCCCTGGTCGAGCATAACAAAGTTTCCTGATCGAGTATAACAAAGGCCCTTCATCTAGAATAGCAAAGTCCATTCGTCAAATATAGGAAAGAAACGGATAGAGTATAACAAAGTCCCCCGATCGAGTATAACAAAGGCCTCTGATCGAGTATGACAAAGTCCCCTGGTCGAGTATAGCAAAGTCCACTGATCGAGTATGACAAAGCCCCCTCATGAAGTATAACAAAGGCCCCTAATCGAGTATAACAAAGTCCCCTGATCGAGTATAACAAAGTCCCCTGATCGAGTATAACAAAGTCCCTGGTTGAGTATAACAAAGTCTCCTGATCGAGTATAACAAAGTCCCCCGATCGAGTATAACAAAGGCCTCTGGTCGAGTATGAGAAAGTCCCCTTATCAAGTATAAAAAAGTCTCCTGGTCGAGTATAACAAAGTCCCCTGATCGAGTATGATAAAGTCCTCTGGTCGAGTATAACAAAGTCCCCTGCTCGAGTATAAAAAAGTCCCCTGGTCCTGTATAACAAAGTAACCTGATTGAGTATAAAAAAGTTCCCTGGCCAAGTATAACAAAGTCCCTAGACCGAGCATAACAAAGTCCCCTAATCGATTATAACAAAGTCCTTTGGTCGAGTATAACAAAGGGCCCTGATCGAGTATAACAAAGTCCCCTAATCGAGTATAACAAAGCCCCCTAGACGAGTATAACCTATCACCTGACCGAGTATAACAAAGTCTCCTAGCCCAGTATAACACAGTCCCCAGATCGAGAATTACAAAGTCCCCTTATCGATTATGACAAAGTCTCCTGGTCGAGTATAACAAAGGGCCCTGATCGATTAAGACAAAGTCCCCTGATCGAGTATAACAAATTTCCCCTAATCGAGTATAACAAAGCCCCCTAGACGAGTATAACAAAGTCCTCTGATCAAGTATAACAAAGTCCCCTGATCGAATATAACATATCCCCTGATCGAGTATAGCAAAGTCCCTGGTGGAGTGTACCAAAGTCCCCTGATCGAGTATAACAAAGTCTCCTGGTCGAGTATAACAAAGTTTTCTTATCGAGTATAACAAAGGCCCCTGATCGAGTATACCAAAGTCCTCTGATCGAGTATAACAAAGTCCCCTGATCATGTATAACAAAGTAACCTGATCGAGTATAAAAAAAGTCCCCTGGCCAAGTATAACAAACTCCCCAAATCGACCAAAACAAAGTCCCCTGGCCCAGTATAACAAAGTCCCCAGATCGAGTATAACAAAGTACCGTGATCGATTATAAGAAAGTCCCCCGGTCGAGTATAGCAAAGGGCCCTGATCGCGTAAGACAAAGTCCCCTGATCGAGTATAACAAAGTCCCCTGGTCCAGGATAACAAAGTCCCCTGATCGAGTATAACATATCCCCTGATCGAGTATAACAAAGTTTCCTGGCCCAGTATAACAAAGTCCCCAGATCGAGCATAACAAAGTCCCATGATCGATTATAACTAAGTTCCCTAATTGAGTATAACAAAGTCCCCTGATCGAGTATAACAAAGTCCCCTGGTCCAGTATAACAAAGTCCCCTGATCGAGAATAACATATCTCCTGATCGAGTATAACAAAGTCTCCTGGCCCAGTATAACAAAGTCCCCAGATCGAGCATAACAAAGTCCCCTGGACGAGTATAACAAAGTCCCCTGAACCGAGTATAACAAAGTCCCTGGTGGAGTGTAACAAAGTTCCGTTATCGAGTATAACAAAGTCTCCTGGTCGAGTATAACAAAGTCTCCTGATCGAGTATAACAAAGTCCCCTGGTCCAGTATAACAAAGTCCCCTGATCGAGTATAACATATCCCCTGAGCGAGTATAACAAAGTCTCCTGGCCCAGTATAACAAAGTCCCCAGATCGAGCATAACAAAGTCCCCTTATCGATAATAACAAAGTCCCCTGGACGAGTATAACAAAGTCCCCTGAACCGAGTATAACAAAGTCCCTGGTGGAGTGTAACAAAGTTCCGTTATCGAGTTTAACAAAGTCTCCTGGTCGAGTATAACAAAGTTTTCTTGTCAAGTATAACAAACACCCCTCATCGAGTATAACAAAGTCCCCTGATCTAGTATAAGAAAGGCCCCTAATCGCGTATAGCAAAGCCGCCTAATCGAGTATATCAAAGTACCCTGGTCGAGTATATCAAACTCCCCTGATCGAGTATATAAAAGTCCCCTGGCCCAGTATAACAAAGTCCCCAGACTCGAGCATAACAAAGTCCCCTGATCGATTGTAACAAAGTCCCCTGGTCGAGTATAGCAAAGGGCTCTGATCGAGTATAACAAAGTCCCCTGATCGAATATAACAAAGCCCCCTGGACGAGTATAACAAAGTCCCCTAATCGAGTATAACAAAGGCGCCTGCTCGAGTATAACAAAGTCCCCTGGTCCAGTATAACAAAGTCCCCAGATCGAGCATAACAAAGTCCCCAGATCGAGTATAACAAAGTCCCCTGATCGAGTATAGCAAAGTCCCCTGGTCGAATATAACAAAGCCCCCTAATCGAGTATAACAAATGCCCATGATCCAGTATAACAAAGTCCCCTAATCAAGTATAACAAAGGCCCCTCATCGAGTATAGCAAAGTCCATTGGTCAAGTATAAGAAAGTCACCTGATCGAGTATAACAAAGTTTTCTTTTTGAGTATAACATATCCCCTGATCGAGTATAACAAAGTTTTCTGGTCGAGTATAACAAGTCCCTGATCGAGTATAACGTATCGCCTGATCGAGTATAACAAAGTACCTGGTGGAGTATAACAAAGTCTCCTGATCGAGTACAACAAAGTATCATGGTCGAGTATAACAGAGCTTTCTAATCGAGTATATCAAAGGCCCCTGGTCGACTATAACAAAGTCCCCTGATCGAGTATAAGAAAAGTCCCCTGATCGAGTATAACAAAGTCCCCTGCTCGAGCATAAAAAAGTCCCCTGGTCCACTATAACAAAGTAACCTGATCGAGTATAAAAAAGTTCCCTGGCCAAGTATAACAAAGTCCCCAGACCGAGCATAACAAAGTCCCCTGATCGAGTATAACAAAGCCCCTATTCGAGTATAACAAAGGCTCCTGGACGAGTATAACAAAGTTCCCTAATCAAGTATAACAAAGTCCCTAGACCGAGCATAACAAAGTCCCCTGATCGAGTATAACAAAGCCCCTATTCGAGTATAACAAAGGCTCCTGGACGAGTATAACAAAGTTCCCTTATCGAGTATAACAAAGTCCCAGGATCGAGCAAAACAAAGTCCCCTGGCCAAGTATAGCAATGTCCTCAGATCGAGCATAACAAAGTCCCCTCATCGATTATAACAAAGTCCCCCGGTCGAGTATAGCAACGGGCCCTGATCGAGTAAGACAAAGTTTCCTCATCGAGAATAACAAAGTTCCCTGATCGAGTATACCAAAGTCCCCTGATCGAGTATAACAAAGTCCCCTGGCCCAGTATAACAAAGTCCCCTGATCGAGTATAACATATCACCTGATCGAGTATAACAAAGTCTCCTGGCCCAGTATAACAAAGTCCGCAGATCTAGCATTACAAAGTCCCCTTATCGATTATAACAAAGTCCCCTGGTAGGGTATAACAAAGGGCCCTGATCGAGTAAGACAAAGTCCCCTGATCGAGTATAACAAAGGCCGCTCATCGAGTATAACAAAGTCCATTGGTCAAGTATACAAAAGTCCCCTATTCGAGTATAAGAAAGTCCTCTGATCGAGTATAACAAGGTCACCTGGTCGAGTATAGCAAAGTCACCTGATCGAGTATAACAATGCCCCCTGCTCGGGTATTACCAAATCCCCTGATCTAGTATAACAAAGTCCCCTGATCGAGTATAACAAAGCCGCCTCATCGAATATAACAAAGTCCCCTCGTCGAGTATAACAAAGTCCCCTGATCGCATATAACAAAGTCCCCTGGTCCTGTGTAACAAAGTAAACTGATCGAGTATAAAAAAGTTCTCTTGCCAAGTATAACAAAGTCCCTAGACCGAGCATAACAAAGTCCCCTGATCGATTATAACAAAGTCCCCTGGTCGAGTATAACAATGTTCCCTGCTCGAGTATAAAAAAGTCCCGTGGTCCTGTATTCCAAAGTAACCTGATCGAGTATAAAAAAGTTCCCTGGCCAAGTATAACAAAATCCCTAGACCGAGCATAACAAAGTCCCCTGATCGATAATAACAAAGTCCCCTGGTCGAGTATAAGAAAGGGCCCTGATCGAGTATAACAAAGTCCCCTGATCGAGTATAACAAAGTCCACTGGTCTAGTATAACAAAGTTCCCTGATCGAGTATAACAAAGTCCCCTGATCGAGTATAACAAAGTCTCCTGGCCCAGTATAACAAAGTCCCCAGATCGAGCATTACAAAGTCCCCTTATCGATTATGACAAAGTCTCCTGGTCGAGTATAACAAAGTTTTCTTATCGAGTATAACAAAGGCCCCTGATCGAGTAAGACAAAGTCCCCTGATCGAGTATAACAAAGTTTTCTTATCGAGTATAACAAAGGCCCCTGATCGAGTATACCAACGTCCTCTGATCGAGTATAACAAAGTCCCCTGATCATGTATAACAAAGTAACCTGATCGAGTATAAAAAAGTCCCCTGGCCATGTATAACAAACTCCCCAGATCGAGCAAAACACAGTCCCCTGGCCCAGTATAACAAAGTCCCCAGATCGAGCATAACAAAGTACCGTGATCGATTATAAGAAAGTCCCCCGGTCGAGTATAGCAAAGGGCCCTGATCG
Source organism: Homarus americanus (assembly GCF_018991925.1). Lineage (NCBI taxonomy): Eukaryota > Metazoa > Arthropoda > Malacostraca > Decapoda > Nephropidae > Homarus > Homarus americanus. The sequence continues at coordinate 1,894,488 of NW_024726107.1, forward strand.
AGTAAGACTAAGTCCCCTGATCGAGTATAACAAAGTCCCCTGATCGAGTATAACAAAGTCCCCTGGTCCAGGATAACAAAGTCCCCTGATCGAGTCTAACATATCCCCTGATCGAGTATAACAAAGTTTCCTGGCCCAGTATAATAAAGTCCCCAGATCGTGCATAACAAAGTCCCATGATCGATTATAACAAAGTTCCCTGATTGAGTATAACAAACTCCCCTGATCGAGTATAACATATCTCCTGATCGAGTATAACAAAGTCTCCTGGCCCAGTATAACAAAGTCCCCAGATCGAGCATAACAAAGTCCCCTGGACGAGTATAACAAAGTCCCCTGAACCGAGTATAACAAAGTCCCTGGTGGAGTGTAACAAAGTTCCGTTATCGAGTATAACAAAGTCTCCTGGTCGAGTATAACAAAGTTTTCCTGTCGAGTATAACGAACACCCTACATCGAGTATAACAAAGTCCCCTGATCTAGTATAACAAAGGCCCCTAATCGAGTATAGCAGAGCCGCCTAATCGAGTATATCAAAGTCCCCTGGTCGAGTATAACAAAGTTCCCTGTTCGAGTGTAACATAGGTCCCTTATCGAGTATAACAAATTCCCCTTATCGAGTATAACAAAGTCCCCTTATCGAGTATAACAAAGTCCCCTGATCGAGTATAACAAAGGCCCTTGGGCGAGTATAACAAAGTCCCCTGACCGAGTATAACAAAGTCCCCTGATCATGTATAACAAAGTCCCCTGATCGAGTATAAAAAAGTCCCCTGGCCCAGTATAACAAAGTCCCCAGATCGAGCATAACAAAGTCCCCTGATCGATCATGACAAAGTCCCCTGGTCGAGTATAGCAAAGGGCCCTGATCGAGTATAACAAAGTCCCCTGATCGAATATAACAAAGGCCCCTGCTCGAGTATAACAAAGTCCCCTGGTCCAGTATAACAAAGTCCAGTGAGCGTGTATAACATATCCCCTGATTGAGTATAACAAAGTCTCCTGGCCCAGTATAACAAAGTCCCCAGATCGAGCATAACAAAGTCCCATGATCGATTATAACAAAGTCCCCTGACCGAGTATGACATCGGCCTCTGGTCGAGAATGACAAAGTCCCCTGGTCGAGAATAACAAAGTCCCCTCATCGAGTATAACAAAGTCCCCTCATCGAGTATAACAAAGTTCCATGATCGAGTATAGCAAAGTCCCCTTGTCCAGTATAACAAAGGCCCCAGATCGAGTATAACAAAGGCCCCTCATCGAATATAGAAAAGTCCATTGGTCGAGTATAAGAAAGTCACCTGATCGAGTATAACAAAGTGTTCTTTTCGCGTATAACATATCCCCTGATCGATTATAACAAAGTCCCCTGGTCGAGTATAACAAAGGGCCCTGATCGAGTAAGACAAAGTCCCCTGCTCGAATATAACAAAGTCCCCTGATCGAGTATAACAAAGTCCCCTGATCGAGTATAACAAGGTCCCTTGATCGAGTATAACAAAGCCCCCTGGACGAGTATAAGAAAGTCCTCCAAACCGAGTATAACAAAGTCCCTGGTGGAGTGTAACAAAGTCCCCTTATCGACTGTAACAAAGTCTCCTGGTCGAGTATAACAAAGTTTTCTTTTCGAGTATAACAAAGTCCCCTGGTCGAGTATAACAAAGTCCCCTAATCGAGTATAAAAAAGTCCCCTAATCAAGTATAACAAAATCCCCTCATCCAGTTTAACAAAGTCCCATGATCGAGTATAACATATCCCCTGATCGAGTATAACAAAGTCCTCTGGTCGAGTATTACAAAGTCCTCTAATCGAGTATAACATAGTCTTCTGGTCGTGTATAACAAAGTCCCTGATCGAGTATAACATATCGCCTGATCGAGTATAACAAAGTCCATGGTGCAGTATAACAAAGTCTCCTGAGCGAGTACAACAAAGTATCCTGGTCGAGTATAACAAAGCTTTCTAATCGAGTATAACAAAGGGCCCTGGTCGAGTAAAACAAAGTCCCCTGATCGAGTAAAAGAAAAGTCCCCTGATCGAGTATAACAAAGTCCCCTGATCGAGTATAAAAAGCCCCCTGGTCCAGTATAACAAAGTAACCTGATCGAGTATAAAAAAGTCCCCTGGCCAAGTATAACAAAGTCCCCAGACCGAGCATAACAAAGTCCCCTGATCGAGTATAACAAAATCCCCTAATCGAGTATAACAAATCCCCTTGGACGAGTATAACAAAGTTCCGTGATCGAGTATAACAAAGTCGACTGATCGAGTATAACAAGGTCCACTGTTCCAGTATAACAAAGTCCCCTGATCGAGTATAACATATCACCTGATCGAGTATAACAAAGTTTTCTTTCCGAGTATAACAAACACCCCTCATCGAGTATAACAAAGTCCCCTGATTTAGTATGACAAAGTCCCCTGATCGAGTATATAAAAGTCCCCTGGCCCAGTATAACAAAGTCCCCAGATCGAGCATGATAAAGTCCCCTGATCGATGATAACAAAGTCCCATGGTCGAGTATAGCAAAGGGCCCTGTTCGAGTATAACAAAGTCCCCTGATCGAATATAACAAAGCCCCCTGGACGAGTATAACAAAGTCCCCTAATCGAGTATAATAAAGTCCCCTGCTCGAGTATAACAAACTCCCCTGGTCCAGTAAACAAAGTCCCCTGATCGAGTATACCATATCCCCTGATCGAGTATAACAGAGTCCTTGGTGGAGTATAACAAAGTCTCCTGATCGAGAACAACAAAGTATCCTGGTCGAGTAGAACAAAGCTTTCTAATCGAGTATAACAAAGGCCCCTGGACGAGTATAACAAAGTCCCCTGATCGAGTATAAGAAAAGTCCGCTCATCGAGTACAACAAAGTCCCCTAATCGAGTATAACAAAGCCCCCTGGACGAGTATAACAAAGTTCCCTGATCGCGTATAACAAAGTCCCCTGATCGAGTATAACAAAGTCCACTGGTCCAGTATAACATATTCCTCTGATCGAGTATAACATATCACCTGATCGAGTATAACATAGTCTCCTGGCCCAGTATAACAAAGTCCCCACATCGATCATAACAAAGTCCCCTGGTTGAGTATAACAAAGGGCCCTAATCAAGTACGACAAAGTTCCCTGATCGAGTATAACAAAGTACCCTAATCGAGTATAACAAAGCCCCTGGACGAGTATAAAAAAGTCCCCGGATCGAGTATAACAAAGTCCATGGTGGATTATACCAAAGTCACCTGGTCGAGTATAACAAAGTTTTCTAATCGAGTATAACAAAGGCCCCTGGTCGAGTATAACAAAGTCCTCTGATCGAGTATAACAAAGTCCCCTGATCAAGTATAACAAAGTAACCTAATCGAGTATAACAAAGGCCCCTGGTCGAGTATAACAAAGTCCCCAGATCGAGCATAACAAAGTCCCCTGGCCCAGTATAACGAAGTCCCCAGATCGAGGATAACAAAGTCCCCTGATCGATTTTAACAAAGTCCCCCGGCCGAGTATTGCAAAGGGCCCTGATCGAGTAAGACAAAGTCCCCTGATCGAGTATAGCAAAGTCCCCTGGTCGAATATAACAAAGCCCCCTAATCGCGTTTAACAAAGGCCCATGTTCGAGTATAACAAAGTCCCCTAATCGAGTATAACAAAGGCCCCTCATCGAGTATAGCAAAGTCCTTTGGTCAAGCATAAGAAAGTCACCTGATCGAGTATAACAATGTTTTCTTTTTGAGTATAACAAAAACCCCTCATCGAGTATAACAAAGTCCCCTGATTTAGTATAACAAAGGACCCTAATCGATTATAGCAAAGCCGCCTAATCGAGTATATGAAAGTCCCCTAGTCGAGTATAACAAAGTCTCCTGTTCGAGTCTAACATACGTCCCCTGATCGAGTATAAAAAAGTCCCCTGGTTCCAGTATAACAAAGTCCCCTAATCGTGCAAAACAAAGTCCCCTGATCGATTATAACAAAGTCCCCTGGTCGAGTATAGCAAAGTCACCTAATCCAGTATAACAAAGGACCATGGTCGAGTATAACAAAGTCCCCTGATCGAGTATAACAAAGTCCCCTGATCATTTATAACCAATTCCCCTGATCGAGTATAAAAAAGTCCCCTGGTGCATTATAACAAAGTCCCCTGATCGAGCATAACAAAGTCCCCTGATCGATTATAACAAAGTCCCCTTGTCGAGTATAGCAAAGTCACCTGATCGAGTATAACATATCCCCTGATCGAGTATAACAAAGTCCTCTGGTCGAGTATAACAAAGTCCAATGATCGAGTACAACAAAGTCCCCTGATCGAGTATAACAAAGGCCGCTCATCGAGTAAAACAAAGCCCCCTGCTCGAGTACAACAAAGTCCCCTGATCGAGCATAAAAAAGTCCCCTGATCGAGTATAACATATCCCCTGATCGAGTATAACAAAGTCCTCTGGTCGAGTATAAAAAAGTCCTCTGATCGCGTATAACAAAGTCCCCTGATCGAGTATAACAAAGGCCCTTCATTGAGTATAACAAAGTCCATTAGTCAAGTATAAAAAGAGTCCTGGTCGAGTATATCAAAGTCCCCTGATAGGGTATAACAAAGTCCACTGATCGAGTATAACAAAGTCCCCTGACCAAGTATAACAAAGTCCCCTGATCGAGTATAACATATCCCCTGATTGAGTATAACAAAGTCCTCTGGTCGAGTAGAAAAAAGTCCAATGATCGCGTTTAACAAAGTCCCCTGGTCGAGTATAACAAAGTCCCCTGATCAAGTATAACAAAGGCCGCTCATCGAGTATAACAAAGTCCATTGGTCCAGCATAAAAATGTCCCCTGTTCGAGAATAAGAATGTCCACTGGTCGAGTATAACAAAGTCCCCTGGTCGAGTATAGCAAAGTCACCTGATCGAGTATAACAAAATCCTCTAGTCGAGTATAGCAAAGTCCCCTGATCAAGTATATCATATCCCCTGATCGAGTATAACAAAGTCCTCTGGTCGAGTATAAAAAAGTCCCTGATCGAGTAAAACAAAGTCCTTGGTTGAGCATAACAAAGTCCCGTGATCGAGTATAACATATCCCCTGATCGAGTATAACAAAGTCCTCTGGTAGAGTATAAAAAAGTCCCCTGATCGCGTATAACAAAGTCCCTGGTTGAGCATAAAAAAGTCCCCTGATCGAGTATAACATTACCGCCGAATCGAGTATAGCAAAGTCCCCTGGTCGAGTATAACAAAGTCTCCTTATCAGGAATAACAAAGTCCCCTAGTCGAGTATAGCAAAGTCCCCTGATCAAGTATAACATATCACATGATCGAGTATAACAAAGTCCTCTGGTCGAGTATAAAAAAGTCCCTGATCGAGTATAACAAAGTCCTTGGTTGAGCATAACAAAGTCCCGTGATCGAGTATAACAAATCCCCTGATCGAGTATAACAAAGTCCTCTGGTCGAGTATAAAAAAGTCCCCTGATCGCGTATAACAAAGTCCCTGGTTGAGCATAACAAAGTCCCGTGATCGAGTATAATATATCCCCTAATCGAGTATAACAAAGTCCTCTGGTAGAGTATAAAAAAGTACCCTGATCGCGTATAAGAAAGTCCCCTGGTCGAGTATAACAAAGTCCCTTGATCGAGTATAACAAAGGCCCCTCAATGAGTATAAAAAAGTCCATTGGTCAAATATAAAAAAGTCCCCTGGCCGAGTATAACAAAGTCCCCTGATCAGGTGTAACAAAGTCCTCTGGTCGAGTATAAAAAAGTCCACTGATCCCGTATAACAATGTCCCCTGGACGAGTATATCAAAGTCCATTGATCGAGTGTAACAAAGGCCCCTCATTGAGTATAACAAAGCCCCCCGCTCGAGTATAACAAAGTCCCCTGATCTAGTATAACAAAGGCCCCTCATCGAGTATAATAAAGGCCCCTCATCGCGTATAACAAAGTCCCCTGATCAAGTATAACAAAGCCTCCTCATCGAGTATAACAAAGTCCCCTGATCGAGTATAACAAAGGCCACTAATCGAGTCCAAAAATGGCCCCCTAATCGAGTATAACAAAGTCCCCTCATCTATTATAACAAAGGCCCCTCATCAAGTATAAAAAAGGCCCCTGATCGAGTATAACAAAGCCGCCTAATCGAGTAGAACAAAGTCCCCTAGTCGAGTATAACAAAGTCCCATGTTCGAGTCTAAAAAAGTCCCCTTATCGCGTATAACAAATTCCCCTAATCGAGTATAACAAAGGCCCCTGGTCGAGTATAACAAAGTCCCCTCATCGAGTATAACAAAAGTCCCCTGATCGAGTACAACAAAGTCCCCTAATCGAGTATAACAAAGCCCCCTGGACGAGTATAACAAAGTTCCCTGATCGCGTATAACAAAGTCCCCTGATCGAGTATAACAAAGTCCACTGGTCCAGTATAACATATTCCTCTGATCGAGTATAACATATCACCTGATCGAGTATAACATAGTCTCCTGGCCCAGTATAACAAAGTCCCCAGATAGAGCATAACAAAGTCCCCTGATCGATTTTAACAAAGTCCCCTGGTCGAGTATAACAAAGTACCCTAATCGAGTACAACAAAGCCCCTGGACGAGTATAAAAAAGTCCCCGGATCGAGAATAACAAAGTCCATGGTGGAGTATACCAAAGTCTCCTGGTCGAGTATAACAAAGTTTTCTAATCGAGTATAACAAAGGCCCCTGGTCGAGTATAACAAAGTCCTCTGATCGAGTATAACAAAGTCCCCTGATCAAGTATAACAAAGTAACCTAATCGAGTAAAACAAAGGCCCCTGGTCGAGTATAACAAAGTCCCCAGATCGAGCATAACAAAGTCCCCTGGCCCATTATAACAAAGTCCCCAGATCGAGCATAACAAAGTCCCCTGATCGATTTTAACAAAGTCCCCCGGCCGAGTATTGCAAAGGGCCCTGATCGAGTAAGACAAAGTCCCCTGATCGAGTATAGCAAAGTCCCCTGGTCGAATATAACAAAGCCCCCTAATCGAGTATAACAAAGGCCCATGATCGAGTATAACAAAGTCCCCTAATCGAGTATAACAAAGGCCCCTCATCGAGTATAGCAAAGTACTTTGGTCAAGCATAAGAAAGTCACCTGATCGAGTATAACAAAGTTTTCTTTTTGAGTATAACAAAAACCCCTCATCGAGTATAACAAAGTCCCCTGATTTAGTATAACAAAGGACCCTAATCGATTATAGCAAAGCCGCTTAATCGAGTATATGAAAGTCCCCTAGTCGAGTATAACAAAGTCTCCTGTTCGAGTCTAACATACGTCCCCTGATCGAGTATAAAAAAGTCCCCTGGTTCCAGTATAACAAAGTCCCCTAATCGAGCATAACAAAGTCCCCTGATCGATTATAGCAAAGTCCCCTGGTCGAGTATAGCAAAGTCACCTAATCCAGTATAACAAAGGACCATGGTCGAGTATAACAAAGTCCCCTGATCGAGTATAACAAAGTCCCCTGATCATGTATAACCAATTCCCCTGATCGAGTATAAAAAAGTCCCCTGGTCCAGTATAACAAAGTCCCCTGATCGAGCATAACAAAGTCCCCTGATCGATTATAACAAAGTCCCCTTGTCGAGTATAGCAAAGTCACCTGATCGAGTATAACATATCCCCTGATCGAGTATAACAAAGTCCTCTGGTCGAGTATAACAAAGTCCAATGATCGAGTATAACAAAGTCCCCTGATCGAGTATAACAAAGGCCGCTCATCGAGTATAACAAAGCCCCCTGCTCGAGTACAACAAAGTCCCCTGATCGAGCATAAAAAAGTCCCCTGATCGAGTATAACATATCCCCTGATTTAGTATAACAAAGTCCTCTGGTCGAGTATAAAAAAGTACAATGATCGCGTTTAACAAAGTCCCCTGGACGAGTATAACAAAGTCCCCTGATCAAGTATAACAAAGGCCGCTCATCGAGTATAACAAAGTCCATTGGACCAGCATAAAAATGTCCCTTGTTCGAGAATAAGAATGTCCTCTGGTCGAGTATAACAAAGTCCCCTGGTCGAGTATAGCAAAGTCACCTGATCGAGTATAACAAAGTCCCCTAGTCGAGTATAGCAAAGTCCCCTGATGAAGTATATCATATCACCTGATCGAGTATAACAAAGTCCTCTGGTCGAGTATAAAAAAGTCCCTGATCGAGTAAAACAAAGTCCTTGGTTGAGCATAACAAAGTCCCGTGATCGAGTATAACATATCCCCTGATCGAGTATAACAAAGTCCTCTGGTCGAGTATAAAAAAGTCCCCTGATCGCGTATAACAAAGTCCCTGGTGGAGCATAAAAAAGTCCCCTGATCGAGTATAACATTACCGCCGAATCGAGTATAGCAAAGTCCCCTGGTCGAGTATAACAACGTCTCCTTATGAGGAATAACAAAGTCCCCTAGTCGAGTATAGCAAAGTCCCCTGATCAAGTATAACATATCACATGATCGAGTATAACAAAGTCTTCTGGTCGAGTATAAAAAAGTCCCTGATCGAGTATAACAAAGTCCTTGGTTGAGCATAACAAAGTCCCGTGATCGAGTTTAACAAATCCCCTGATCGAGTATAACAAAGTCCTCTGGTCGAGTATAAAAAAGTCCCCTGATCGCGTATAACAAAGTCCCTGGTTGAGCATAACAAAGTCCCGTGATCGAGTATAATATATCCCCTGATCGAGTATAACAAAGTCCTCTGGTAGAGTATAAAAAAGTACCCTGATCGCGTATAAGAAAGTCCCCTGGTCGAGTATAACAAAGTCCTTTGATCGAGTATAACAAAGTCCCCTGATCAGGTGTAACAAAGTCCTCTGGTCGAGTATAAAAAAGTCCACTGATCCCGTATAACAATGTCCCCTGGACGAGTATATCAAAGTCCATTGATCGAGTGTAACAAAGGCCCCTCATTGAGTATAACAAAGCCCCCCGCTCGAGTATAACAAAGTCCCCTGATCAGGTGTAACAAAGTCCTCTGGTCGAGTATAAAAAAGTCCACTGATCCCGTATAACAATGTCCCCTGGACGAGAATATCAAAGTCCATTGATCGAGTGTAACAAAGGCCCCTCATTGAGTATAACAAAGCCCCCCGCTCGAGTATAACAAAGTCCCCTGATCTAGTATAGCAAAGGCCCCTCATCGAGTATAATAAAGGCCCCTCATCGCGTATAACAAAGTCCCCTGATCGAGTATAATAAAGCCGCCGAATCGAGTATAACAAAGTCTCCTGGTCGAGTATAACAAAGTCCCCTGTTCGAGTCAAACAAAGTCTCTTTATCGAGTATAACAAATTCCCCTTATCGGGTATAACAAAGTCTCCCTATCAGGAATAACAAAGTCCCCTAAGCAAGTTTAACAAAGGCCCCTGGTCGGGTATAACAAAGTCCCCTGATCGATTATAACAAAGTCCCCTGGTCGAGTATAGCAAAGTCCCCTGATCAAGTATAACAAAGCCTCCTCATCGAGTATAACAAAGTCCCCTGATCGAGTATAACAAAGGCCACTAATCGAGTCCAAAAATGGCCCCCTAATCGAGTATAACAAAGTCCCCTCATCTATTTTATCAAAGTCCCCTGATCTATTATAACAAAGGCCCCTCATCGAGTATAAAAAAGGCCCCTGATCGAGTATAACAAAGCCGCCTAATCGAGTAGAACAAAGTCCCCTAGTCGAGTATAACAAAGTCCCATGTTCGAGTCTAAAAAAGTCCCCTTATCGAGTATAACAAAGTCCCCTCATCGAGTATAACAAAAGTCCCCTGATCGAGTATAACAAAGTCCCTTGCTCGAGTATAAAAAATTCCCCTGGTCCAGTATAACAAAGTCCCCTGATAGAGTATAAAAAATTCCCCTGGTCCAGTATAACAAAGTCCCGAGATCGAGCATAACAAAGACCCCTGATCGATTATAACAAAGTCCCCCGGTCGAGTATAGCAAAGGGCCCTGATCTAGTAAGACAGAGTCTGCTAATCGAGTATAACAAAGTCCCCTGATCGAGTATAACAAAGCCCCCTGGACAAGTATAACAAAGTTCCCTGATCGTGTATAACAAAGTTCCCTTATCGAGTATAACAAAGTCCCCTGGTCCAGTATAACAAAGTCCCCTGATCGAGTATAACAAAGTTTCCTGGCCCAGTATAACAAAGTCCCCAGATCGAGCATAACAAAGTCCCCTGAACGATTATAACAAAGTCCCCTGGTCTAGTGTAACAAAGGGCCCTGATCGAGTAAGACAAGTCCCCTGATTGAGTATAACAAAGTCCCCTGATCGAGTAAAACAAAGCCCCCTGGACGAGTATAACAAAGTCCCCTGAACCGAGTATAACAAAGTCCCCTCATCGAGTATAACATATCCCCTCATCGAGTATAACAAAGTCCCTGGTGGAGTATAACAAAATCCCCTGATCGAGAATAACAAATTCTCCTGGTCGAGTATAACAAAGTTTTCTAATCGAGTATAACAAAGGCCCCTGGTCGAGTATAACAAAGTCCCCTGTTCGAGTATAACAAAGTCGCCTAATCAAGTACAACAAAGTACATTGATCAAGTATACAAAAGTCCCCTGTACGAGTTTAAGAAAGTCCTCTGCTTGAGTATAACAAAGTCCCCTGGTCGAATATAGCAAAGTCACCTGATCGAGTATAACAAAGCCTCCTGGACGGTGTATAACAAAGTTTCCTATCGAGTATAACAAAGCCACCTGCTCGGGTATAACAAAATCCCCTGATCAAGTATAACAAAATCCCCTGATCGAGTATAACAAAGGCCCCTGATCAAGTCCAAAAAAGGCCCCTAAGCGAGTATAACAAAGTCCCCTGATCTAGTATAACAAAGGCCCCTCATCGAGTATAACAAAGGCCCCTCATCGAGTATAACAAAGTCCTCTGGTCGAGTATAACAAAGTCCATTGAGTGAGTATAACAAAGTCCCCTGGTCGAGTATAACAAAGTCCCCTAATCGAGTATAACAAAGGCCCCTGATCGAGTATAACAAAGGCCACTAATCGAGTCTAAAAATTGCCCCTCATCGAGTATAACAAAGTCCTCCGATCGAGTATAAAAAAGGCCCCTGGTCCAGTATAACAAAGTCCCCTGGTCGAGTATAAAAAAGTCCTCGATCGAGTATAACAAAGTCCCTTGATCGAGTATAACAAATTCCCCTGGTCGAGTATAACAAAGTCCCCAAATCGAGTATAACAAAGGCCCCTCATCGAGTATAACAAAGTCCCCCGACCGAGTATAACAAAGTCCCCTGGTTGAGTATAACAAAGTCCCCTGATCGACTATAACATATCCCCTGATCGATTATAACAAAAGTCCCCTGATCGAGTATAACAAAGTCCCCTGATCGAGTATAAAAAAGTCCCCTGTTCCAGAATAAAAAAGTCCCCCGATCGAGTATAAAAAAGTCCTCGATCGAGTATGGCAAAGTCGCCTGATCAAGTATAAAAAAGTCTCCTGGTCGAGTATAACAAAGTCCCCTGATCGAGTATGATAAAGTCCCCTGGTCGAGTATAGCAAGGTCCCCTGGTCGAGTATAACAAAGCCCCCTCACCGAGTATAACAAAGGCCCCTCATCGAGTATAACAAAGTCCCCCGACCGAGTATAACAAAGTCCCCTGGTTGAGTATAACAAAGTCCCCTGATCGACTATAACATATCCCCTGATCGATTATAACAAAAGTCCCCTGATCGAGTATAACAAAGTCCCCTGATCGAGTATAAAAAAGTCCCCTGTTCCAGAATAAAAAAGTCCCCCGATCGAGTATAAACAAGTCCTCGATCGAGTATGGCAAAGTCCCCTGATCGAGTATAACAAAGTCCCCTGGTTGAGTATAACAAAGTCCCCTGATCGAGTATAACATATCCCCTGATCGAGTATAACAAAAGTCCCCTGATCGAGTATAACAAAGGCCACTAATCGAGTCTAAAAATTGCTCCTCATCGAGTATAACAAAGTCCTCCGTTCGAGTATAAAAAAGGCCCCTGGTCCAGTATAACAAAGTCCCCTGGTCGAGTATAAAAAAGTCCTCGATCGAGTATAACAAAGGAATCTGGTCGAGTATGACAAAGTCCCGTGATCAAGTATAAAAAAGTCTCCTGGTCGAGTATAACAAAGTCCCTTGATCGAGTATGACAAAGTCCTCTGATCAAGTATAACAAAGTCCCCTGATCAAGTATAAAAAAGTCGCCTAATCAAGTATAACAAAGTCCCCTGATCGAGTATAACATATCCCATGATCGAGTATAACAAAAGTCCCCTGATCGAGTATAACAAAGTCCCCTGATCGAGCATAAAATGTCCCCTGGTCCAGTATAACGAAGCCCCCTGGTCGAGTATAAAAAAGTCCTCGATCGAGTATAACAAAGGCCTCTGGTCGAGTATGAGAAAGTCCCCTGATCAAGTATAAAAAAGTCTCCTGGTCGAGTATAACAAAGTCCCCTGATCGAGTATGAAAAAGTCCCCTGGTCGAGTATAGCAAAGTCCCCTGGTCGAGTATAACAAAGCCCCCTCATCGAGTAATACAAAGGCCCCTAATCGAGTATAACAAAGTCCCCTGGTTGAGTATAACAAAGACCCCAGATCGAAAATATCATATTCACTGATCAAGTATAACAAAGTCCTCTGGTCGAGTATAAAAAATTCCCCTGATCGCGTATAACAAAGTCCCCTGGTCGAGTATAACAAAGTCCCTTGATCGAGTATAACAAAGGCCCCTCAATGAGTATAACAAAGTCCATTGGTCAAATATAAAAAAGTCCAATGGTCGAGTATAACAATGTCCCCTGATCGAGTATAACAAAGTCCTCTGGTTGAGGTTAAAAAAGTCCACTGATCCCGTATAACAAAGTCCCCTGGACGAGTATAACAAAGTCCATTGATCGAGTGTAACAAAGGCCCCTCATTGAGTATAACAAAGTCCCCTCATCGAGTATAACAAAGCCGCCGAATCGAATATAACAAAGACCCCTGGTAGAGTATAACAAAGTCCCCTGTTCGAGTCTAACAAAGTTCCTTTATCGAGTATAACAAATACCCCTTATCGAGTATAACAAAGTCTCCTTATCATATTCCCTGATCAAGTATAACAAAGTCCTCTGGTCGAATATAAAAAATTACCCTGATCGCGTATAACAAAGTCCCCTTGTCGAGTATAACAAAGTCCCTTGATCGAGTATAACAAAGGCCCCTCAATGAGTATAACAAAGTCCATTGGTCAAATATAAAAAAGTCCCCTGGTCGAGTATAACAAAGTCCCCTGATCGAGTATAACAAAGGCCTCTCATCGAGTATAACAAAGGCCCCTCATCGAGTATAACAAAGTCCCCTGATCGAGTATAACAAAGCCGCCGAATCGAATATATCAAAGTCCCCTGGTAGAGTATAACAAAGTCCCCTGTTCGAGTCTAACAAAGTTCCTTTATCGAGTATAACAAATACCCCTTATCGAGTATAACAAAGTCTCCTTATCAGGAATAACAAACTCCCCTAATCGAGAATAACAATGGCCCCTGGTCGAGTATAGCAAAGTCCCCTGATCAAGTATAACAAAGCCTCCTGATCGAGTATAACAAAGTCCCCTGATCGAGTATAACAAAGGCCACTAATCGAGTATAAGAAAGTCCCCTGATCGAGTAAAACAAAGCCGCCTAATCGAGTGTAACAAAGTCCCCTGGTCGAGTATAACAAAGGCCACTAATCGAGTCTAAAAATGGCCCCTCATCGAGTATAACAAATTCCCCTGATCTAGTATAACAAAGTCCCCTGATCGAGTATAACAAAGGCCCCTCATCGAGTATAAAAAAGTACCCTGATCGAGTAAAACAAAGCTGCCTAATCGAGTATAACAAAGTCCCCTGATCTAGTATAACAAAGTCCCTTTATCGAGTATAACAAATTCCCCCAATCGAGTATAACAAAGGCCCCTGGTCGAGTATAACAAAGTCCCCTAATCGAGTATAACAAAAGTCCCCTGGACAAGTATAAAAAAGTCCTCGATCGAGGATAACAAAGGCCTCTGGTCGAGTATGACAAAGTCCCTTGATCGAGTATAACAAAGCCCCCTGGACGAGTATAACAAAGTCCCCTCAACCGGGTATAACAAAGTCCCGTGATCGAGTATAATATATCCCCTGATCGAGTATAACAAAGTCCTCGGTTCGAGTATAAAAAAGTCCCCTGGTCCAGTATAACAAAGTCCCCTGGTCGAGTATAAAAAAGTCCTCGATCGAGTATAACAAAGGCCTCTGGTCGAGTATAACAAAGTCCCGTGATCAAGTATAATAAAGTCTCCTGGTCGAGTATAACAAAGTCCCCTGATCGAGTATAACAAAACCCAATCATCGAGTATAACAAAGGCCCCTAATCGAGTATAACAAAGTCCCCTGATCGAGAATAACAAAGTCCCCTGATCGAGTATAACAAAGTCCCCTGATTGAGTATGACAAAGTCCCCTGGTCGAGTATAGGAAAGTCCCCTGGTCGAGTATAACAAAGTCCCCTGATCAAGTATAAAAAAGTCTCCTGGTCGAGTATAACAAAGTCCCCCGATCGAGTATGACAAAGTCCTCTGATCAAGTATGACAAAGTCCCCTGATCAAGTATACCAAAGTCGCCTAATCAAGTATAACAAAGTCCCCTGATCAGTATAACATATCCCATGATCGAGTATAACAAAAGTCCCCTGATCGAGTATAACAAAGTCCCCTGATCGACTATAAAAAAGTCCCCTGGTCCAGTATAACAAAGTCCCCTGGTCGAGTATAAAAAAGTCCTCGATCGAGTATAACAAAGGCCTCTGGTCGAGTATGACAAAGTCCCCTGATCAAGTATAAAAAAGTCTCCTGGTCGAGTATAACAAAGTCCCCTGATCGAGTATGATAAAGTCCCCTGGTCGAGTATAGCAAAGTCCCCTGGTCGAGTATAACAAAGCCCCCTCATCGAGTATAACAAATGCCCCTAATCGAGTATAACAAAGTCCTCTGGTCGAGTATAAAAAATCCCCTGATCGCATAAAACAAAGTCCCCTGGTAGAGTATAACAAAGTCCCTTGATCGAGTATAGCAAAGGCCCCTCAATGAGTATAACAAAGTCCATTGGTCAAATATAAAAAAGTCCCCTGGTCGAGAATAACAAAGTGCCCTGATCGAGTATAACAAAGTCCTCTGGTTGAGGATAAAAAAGTCCAATGATCCCGTATAACAAAGTCCCCTGGACGAGAATAACAAAGTCCATTGATCGAGTGTAACAAAGGACCCTCATTGAGTATAACAAAGCCCCCTGCTCGAGTATAACAAAGTCCCCTGATCTAGTATAACAAAGGCCCCTCATCCAGTATAACAAAGGCCCCTCATCGAGTATAACAAAGTCCCCTGATCGAGTATAACAAAGCCGCCGAATCGAATATAACAAAGTCCCCTGGTCGAGTATAACAAAGGCCCCTGATCGAGTATAACAAAGTCCCCTGATCGAGTATAACAAGGCCCCTGATCGAGTATAACAAAGCCCCTGAGTATAACAAAATCGATAACAAAGGCCCCTGATCGAGTATAACAAAGTCCCCTGATCGAGTATAACAAAGTCCCCTGGTTGAGTATAACAAAGTCCCCTGATCGAGTATAACATATCCCCTGATCAAGTATAACAAAAGTCCCCTGATCGAGTATAACAAAGGCCACTAATCGAGTCTAAAAATGGCCCCTCATCGAGTATAACAAAGTCCTCCGTTCGAGTATAACAAAAGTCCCCTGATCGAGTATAACAAAGTCCCCTGATCGAGTATAAAAAAGTCCCCTGTTCCAGTATAAAAAAGTCCCCCGATCGAGTATAAAAAAGTCCTTGATCGAGTATGGCAAAGTCGCCTGATCAAGTATAAAAAAGTCTCCTGGTCGAGTATAACAAAGTCCCCTGATCGAGTATGATAAAGTCCCCTGGTCGAGTATAGCAAGGTCCCCTGGTCGAGTATAACAAAGCCCCCTCACCGAGTATAACAAAGGCCCCTTATCGAGTATAACAAAGTCCCCTGATCGAGTATAACAAAGTCTCCTGATCGAGTAAAACAAATTCCCCTAGTTGAGTATAACAAAGTCCCCTTATCGAAAATAACATATCCACTGATCAAGTATAACAAAGTCCTCTGGTCGAGTATAAAAAATTCCCCTGATCCCGTATAACAAAGTCCCCTGGTCGAGTATAACAAAGTCCCCTGATCGAGTATAACAAAGGCCCCTCATCAAGTCCAAAAAAGGCCCCTAAGTGAGTGTAACAAAGTCACCTGATCTAGTATAACAATGGCCCCTCATCGAGTATAACAAAGGCCCCTCATCGAGTAAAACAAAGTACCCTGATCGAGTATAACAAAGCCGCCTCATCGAATATAACAAAGTCCCCTCGTCGAGTATAACAAAGTCCCCTGATCGAGTATAACAAAGGCCCCTCATCAAGTATAACAAAGTCCTCTGGTCGAGTATAACAAAGTCCATTGATTGAGTATAACAAAGTCCCCTGGTCGAGTATAACAAAGTCCCCTGGTCGAGTATAAAAAAGTCCCCCGATCGAGTATAAAAAAGTCCTTGATCGAGTATGGCAAAGTCGCCTGATCAAGTATAAAAAAGTCTCCTGGTCGAGTATAACAAAGTCCCCTGATCGAGTATGATAAAGTCCCCTGGTCGAGTATAGCAAGGTCCCCTGGTAGAGTATAACAAAGCCCCCTCACCGAGTATAACAAAGGCCCCTTATCGAGTATAACAAAGTCCCCTGATCGAGTATAACAAAGTCCCCTGATCGAGTATAACAAAGTCCCCTGGTTGAGTATAACAAAGTCCCCTTATCGAAAATAACATTTCCACTGTTCAAGTATAACAAAGTCCTCTGGTCGAGTATAAAAAATTCCCCGGATCCCGTATAACAAAGTCCCCTGGTCGAGTATAACAAAGTCCCCTGATCGAGTATAACAAAGGCCCCTGATCAAGTCCAAAAAAGGCCCCTAAGTGAGTGTAACAAAGTCACCTTATCTAGTATAACAATGGCCCCTCATCGAGTATAACAAAGGCCCCTCATCGAGTAAAACAAAGTACCCTGATCGAGTATAACAAAGCCGCCTCATCGAATATAACAAAGTCCCCTCGTCGAGTATAACAAAGTCCCCTGATCGAGTATAACAAAGGCCCCTCATCAAGTATAACAAAGTCCTCTGGTCGAGTATAAGAAAGTCCATTGATTGAGTATAACAAAGTCCCCTGGTCGAGTATAACAAAGTCCCCTAATCGAGTATAACAAAGGCCCCTGATCGAGTATAACAAAGTCCCCTGATCGAGTATAACAAAGTCCCCTGGTTGAGTATAACAAAGTCCCCTGATCGAGTATAACATATCCCCTGATCGAGTATAATAAAAGTCCCCTGATCGAGTATAACAAAGGCCACTAATCGAGTCTAAAAATGGCCCCTCATCGAGTATAACAAAGTTCTCCGTTCGAGTATAAAAAAGGCCCCTGGTCCAGTAGAACAAAGTCCCCTGGTCGAGTATAAAAAAGTCCTCGATCGAGTATAACAAAGGAATCTGGTCGAGTATGACAAAGTCCCGTGATCAAGAATAAAAAAGTCTCCTGGTCGACCATAATAAAGTCCCTTGATCGAGTATGACAAAGTCCTCTGATCAAGTATAACAAAGTCCCCTGATCAAGTATAACAAAGTCGCCTAATCAAGTATAACAAAGTCCCCTGATCGAGTATAACAAAGGCCCCTCATCGAGTATAAGAAAGTCCCCTGATCGAGTAAAACAAAGCCGCCTAATCGAGTGTAACAAAGTCCCCTGGTCGAGTATAACAAAGGCCACTAATCGAGTCTAAAAATGGCCCCTCATCGAGTATAACAAAGTTCCCTGATCTAGTATAACAAAGGCCCCTCATCGAGAATAAGAAAGTCCCCTAATCGAGTAAAACAAAGCCGCCTAATCGAGTATAACAAAGTCCCCTGATCTAGTATAACAAAGTCCCCTTATCGAGTATAACAAATTCCCCCAATCGAGTATAACAAAGGCCCCTGGTCGAGTATAACAAAGTCCCCTGATCGAGTATAACAAAAGTCCCCTGGACGAGTATAAAATAGTCCTCGATCGAGGATAACAAAGGCCTCTGGTCGAGTATGACAAAGTCCCTTGATCGAGTATAACAAAGCCACCTGGACGAGTATAACAAAGTCCCCTCAACCGGGTATAACAAAGTCGCGTGATCGAGTATAATATATCCCCTGATCGAGTATAACAAAGTCCTCGGTTCGAGTATAAAAAAGTCCCCTGGTGCAGTATAACAAAGTCCCCTGGTCGAGTATAAAAAAGTCCTCGATCGAGTATAACAAAGGGCTCTGGTCGAGTATGACAAATTCCCGTGATCAAGTATAAAAAAGTCTCCTGGTCGAGTATAACAAAGTCCCCTGATCGAGTATGACAAAGTCCCCTGGTCGAGTATAGCAAAGTCCCCTGGTTCAGTATAACAAAACCCCCTCATCGAGTATAACAAAGGCCCCTAATCGAGTATAACAAAGTCCCCTGATCGAGAATAACAAAGTCCCCTGATCGAGTATAACAAAGTCCCCTGATCGATTATGACAAAGTCCCCTGGTCGAGTATAGCAAAGTCCCCTGGTCGAGTATGACAAAGTCCCCTGATCAAGTATAAAAAAGTCTCCTGGTCGAGTATGACAAAGTCCTCTGATCAAGTATGACAAAGTCCCCTGATCAAGTATACCAAAGTCGCCTAATCAAGTATAACAAAGTCCCCTGATCGAGTATAACATATCCCCTGATCGTGTATAACAAAAGTCCCCTGATCGAGTATAACAAAGTCCCCTGATCGAGTATAAAAAAGTCCCCTGGTCCAGTATAACAAAGCCCCCTGGTCGAGTATAAAAAAGTCCTCGATCAAGTATAACAAAGGCCTCTGGTCGAGTATGACAAAGTCCCCTGATCAAGTATATAAAAGTCTCCTGGTCGAGTATAACAAAGTCACCTGATCGAGTATGATAATGTCCCCTGGTCGAGTATAGCAAAGTCCCCTGGTCGAGTATAACAAAGCCCCCTCATCGAGTATAACAAAGGCCCCTAATCGAGTATAACAAAGTCCCCTGGTTGAGTATAACAAAGTCCCCTGATCGAAAATAACATATCCCCTTATCAAGTATAACAAAGTCCTCTGGTCGAGTATAAAAAATCCCCTGATCGCATATAACAAAGTCCCCTGGTAGAGTATAACAAAGTCCCTTGATCGAGTATAACAAAGTCCTCTGGTTGAGGATAAAAAAAGTCCACTGATCCCGTATAACAAAGTCCCCTGGACGAGTATAACAAAGTCCATTGATCGAGTGTAACAAAGGACCCTCATTGAGTATAACAAAGCCCCCTGCTCGAGTATGACAAAGTCCCCTGATCTAGTATAACAAAGGCCCCTCATCCAGTATAACAAAGGCCCCTCATCGAGTATAACAAAGTCCCCTGATCGAATATAACAAAGCCGCCGAATCGAATATAACAATGTCCCCTGGTCGAGTATAACAAAGGCCCCTGATCGAGTATAACAAAGTCCTCTGGACGAGTATAACAAAGTCCTTTGATCGAGTGTAACAAAGGACCCTCATTGAGTATAACAAAGCCCCCTGCTCGAGTATAACAAAGTCCCCTGATCGAGTATAACAAAGTCCTCTGGTTGAGGATAAAAAAGTCAACTGATCCCGTATAACAAAGTCCGCTGGACGACTATAACAAAGTCCATTGATCGAGTGTAACAAAGTACCCTCATTGAGTATAACAAAGCCCCCTGCTCGAGTAAAACAAAGTCCCCTGATCTAGTATAACCAAGGCCCCTCATCCAGTATAACAAAGGCCCCTGATCGAGTATAACAAAGCCGCTGAATCGAATAAAACAAAGTCCCCTGGTCGAGTATAACAAAGTCCCCTGTCCGAGTCTAACAAAGTCCCTTTATCGAGAATAACAAATTCCCCTTATCGAGTATAACAAAGTCTCCTTATCAGGAATAACAAAGTCCCCTAATCGAGAATAACAAAGGCCCCTGGTCGAGTATAACAAAGTCCCTTGATCGATTATAACAAAGTCCCCTGGTCGAGTATTGCAAAGTCCCCTGATTAAGTATAACAAAGCCTCGTGATCGAGTATAACGAAGTCCCCTGATCGAGTATAACAAATTCCCCCAATCGAGTATAACAAAGGCCCCTGGTCGAGTATAACAAAGTCCTTTGATCGAGTATAACAAAAGTCCCCTGGACGAGTATAAAAAAGTCCTCGATCGAGTATAACAAAGGCCTCTGGTCGAGTATGACAAAGTCCCTTGATCGAGTATAACAAAGCCCCCTGGACAAGTATAACAAAGTCCCCTCAACCAGGTATAACAAAGTCCCGTGATCGAGTATAATATATCCCCTGATCGAGTATAACAAAGTCCTCGGTTCGAGTATAAAAAAGTCCCCTGGTCCAGTATAACAAAGTCCCCTGACTGAGTATGACAAAGTCCCCTGGTCGAGTATAGCAAAGTCCCCTGGTCGAGTATAACAAATCCCCCTCATCGAGTATAACAAAGGCCCCTAATCGAGTATAACAAAGTCCCCTGATCGAGTATAACAAAGTCCCCTAATCGAGTATGACAAAGTCCCCTGGTCGAGTATAGCAAAGTCCCCTGGTCGAGTATGACAAAGTCCCCTGATCAAGTATAAAAAAGTCTCCTGGTCGATTATAACAAAGTCCCCTGATCAAGTATGACAAAGTCCCCTGATCAAGTATACCAAAGTCGCCTAATCAAGTATAACAAAGTACCCTGATCGGGTATAACATATCCCCTGATCGAGTATAACAAAAGTCCCCTGATCGAGTATAACAAAGTCCCCTGATCGAATATAAAAAAGTCCCCTGGTCCATTATAACAAAGCCCCCTGGTCGAGTATAAAAAAGTCCTCGATCGAGTATAACAAAGGCCTCTGGTCGAGTATGACAAAGTCCCCTGATCAAGTATAAAAAAGTCTCCTGGTCGAGTATAACAAAGTCCCCTGATCGAGCATGATAAAGTCCCCTGGTCGAGTATAGCAAAGTCCCCTGGTCGAGTATAACAAAGTCCCCTCATCGAGTATAACAAAGGCCCGTAATCGAGTATAACAAAGTCCCCTGGTTGAGTATAACAAAGTCCCCTGATCGAAAATAACATATCCCCAGATCAAGTATAACAAAGTCCTCTGGTCGAGCATAAAAAAATCCCCTGATCGCATAAAACAAAGTCCCCTGGTCGAGTATAACAAAGTCCCTTGATCGAGTATAACAAAGGCCCCTCAATGAGTATAACAAAGTCCATTGGTCAAATATAAAAAAGTCCCCTGGTAGAGAATAACAAAGTCCCCTGATCGAGTATAACAAAGTCCTCTGGTTGAGGATAAAAAAGTCCACTGATCCCGTATAACAAAGTCCGCTGGACGACTATAACAAAGTCCATTGATCGAGTGTAACAAAGGACCCTCATTGAGTATAACAAAGCCCCCTGCTCGAGTATAACAAAGTCCCCTGATCTAGTATAACCAAGGCCCCTCATCCAGTATAACAAAGGCCCCTGATCGAGTATAACAAAGCCGCCGAATCGTATAAAACAAAGTCCCCTAGTCGAGTATAACAAAGTCCCCTGTCCGAGTCTAACAAAGTCCCTTTATCGAGAATAACAAATTCCCCTTATCGAGTATAACAAAGTCTCCTTATCAGGAATAACAAAGTCCCCTAATCGAGAATAACAAAGGCCCCTGGTCGAGTATAACAAAGTCCCTTGATCGATTATAACAAAGTCCCCTGGTCGAGTATAGCAAAGTCCCCTGATTAAGTATAACAAAGCCTCGTGATCGAGTATAACGAAGTCCCCTGATCGAGTATAACAAAGGCCACTAATCGAGTCTAAAAATGGCCCCTCATCGAGTATAACAAAGTCCGCTGATCTAGTATAACAATGTCCCCTGATCTAGTATAACAAAGGCCCCTCATCGAGTATTAGAAAGTCCCCTGATCGAGTATAACAAAGCCGCCAAATCGAGTATAACAAAGTCCCTTGATCGAGTATAACAAAGCCCCCTGGACGATTATAACAAAGTCCCCTCAACCGGGTATAACAAAGTCCCGTGATCGAGTATAATATATCCCCTGATCGAGTATAACAAAGTCCTCGGTTCGAGTATAAAAAAGTCCCCTGGTTCAGTATAACAAAGTCCCCTGGTCGAGTATAAAAAAGTCCTCGATCGAGTATAACAAAGGCCTCTGGTCGAGTATGACAAAGTCCCGTGATCAAGTATAAAAAAGTCTCCTGGTCGAGTATAGCAAAGTCCCCTGGTCGAGTATAACAAAACCCCCTCATCGAGTATAACAAAGGCCCCTAATCGAGTATAACAAAGTCCCCTGATCGAGAATAACAAAGTCCCCTGATCGAGTATAAATAAGTCCCCTGATCGAGTATGACAAAGTCCTCTGATCAAGTATGACAAAGTCCCCTGATCAAGTATTCCAAAGTCGCCTAATCAAGTATAACAAAGTCCCCTGATCGAGTATAACATATCCCCTGATCGAGTATAACAAAAGTCCCCTGATCGAGTATAACAAAGTCCCCTGATCGAGTATAAAGAAGTCCCCTGGTCGAGTATAAAAAAGTCCTCGATCGAGTATAACAAAGGCCTCTGGTCGAGTATGACAAAGTCCCCTGATCAAGTATAAAAAAGTCTCCTGGTCGAGTATAACAAAGTCCCCTGATCGAGTATGATAAAGTCCCCTGATCTAGTATAGCAAAGTCCCTTGATCGAGTATAACAAAGTCATCTGGTCGAGTATAACAAAGACCCCTCATCGAGTATAACAAAGTCCCCTGATCTAGTATAACAAAGGCCCCTCATTCAGTATAACAAAGGCCCCTCATCGAGTATAACAAAGTCCCCTAATCGAGTATAACAAAGCCGCCGAATCGAATATAACAAAGTCCCCTGGTCGAGTATAACGAAGGCCCCTGATCGAGTGTAACAAAGTCCCCTGGACGAGTATAACAAAGTCCTTTGATCGAGTGTAACAAAGGCCCCTGATCGAGTATAACAAAGTCCCCTGATCGAGTATAACAAAGTCCCCTGGTTGAGTATAACAAAGTCCCCTGATCGAGTATAACATATCCCCTGATCAAGTATAACAAAAGTCCCCTGATCGAGTATAACAAAGGCCACTAATCGAGTCTAAAAATGGCCCCTCATCGAGTATAACAAAGTCCTCCGTTCGAGTATAACAAAAGTCCCCTGATCGAGTATAACAAAGTCCCCTGATCGAGTATAAAAAAGTCCCCTATTCCAGTATAAAAAAGTCCCCCGATCGAGTATAAAAAAGTCCTTGATCGAGTATGACAAAGTCGCCTGATCAAGTATAAAAAAGTCTCCTGGTCGAGTATAACAAAGTCCCCTGATCGAGTATGATAAAGTCCCCTGGTCGTGTATAGCAAGGTCCCCTGGTCGAGTATAACAAATCCCCCTCACCGAGTATAACAAAGGCCCCTTATCGAGTATAACAAAGTCCCCTGATCGAGTATAACAAAGTCCCCTGATCGAGTATATCAAAGTCCCCTGGTTGAGTATAACAAAGTCCCCTGATCGAAAATAACATATCCACTGATCAAGTATAACAAAGTCCTGTGGTCGAGTATAAAAAATTCCCCTGATCCCGTATAACAAAGTCCCCTGGTCGAGTATAACAAAGTCCCCTGATCGAGTATAACAAAGGCCCCTGATCAAGTCCAAAAAAGGCCCCTAAGTGAGTATAACAAAGTCACCTGATCTAGTATAACAATGGCCCCTCATCGAGTATAACAAAGGCCCCTCATCGAGTAAAACAAAGTACCCTGATCGAGTATAACAAAGCCGCCTCATCGAATATAACAAAGTCCCCTCGTCAAGTATAACAAAGTCCCCTGATCGAGTATAACAAAGGCCCCTCATCAATTATAACAAAGTCCTCTGGTCGAGTATAACAAAGTCCATTGATTGAGTATAACAAAGTCCCCTGGTCGAGTGTAACAAAGTCCCCTAATCGAGTATAACAAAGGCCCCTGATCGAGTATAACAAAGTCCCCTGATCGAGTATAACAAAGTCCCCTGGTTGAGTATAACAAAGTCCCCTGATCGAGTATAACAAAGTCCCCTAATCAAGTATAACAAAGTCGCCTAATCAAGTATAACAAAGTCCCTGATCGAGTATAACATATCCCATGATCGAGTATAACAAAAGTCCCCTGATCGAGTATAACAAAGTCCCCTGATCGAGCATAAAATGTCCCATGGTCCAGTGTAACAAAGCCCCCTGGTCGAGTATAAAAAAGTCCTCGATCGAGTATAACAAAGGCCACTGGTCGAGTATGACAAAGTCCCCTGATCAAGTATATAAAAGTCTCCTGGTCGAGTATAACAAAGTCCCCTGATCGAGTATGATAAAGTCCCCTGGTCGAGTATAGCAAAGTCCCCTGGTCGAGTATAACAAAGCCCCCTCATCGAGTAATACAAAGGCCCCTAATCGAGTATAACAAAGTCCCCTGGTTGAGTATAACAAAGTCCCCTGATCGAAAATATCATATTCCCTGATCAAGTATAACAAAGTCCTCTGGTCGAGTATAAAAAATTCCCCTGATCGCGTATAACAAAGTCCCTTGATCGAGTATAACAAAGGCCCCTCAATGAGTATAACAAAGTCCATTGGTCAAATATAAAAAAGTCCCCTGGTCGAGAATAACAAAGTCCCCTGATCGAGTATGACAAAGTCCCCTGGTCGAGTATAGCAAAGTCCCCTGGTCGAGTATGACAAAGTCCTCTGATCAAGTATAAAAAGTCTCCTGGTCGAGTACAACAAAGTCCCCTGATCGAGTATGACAAAGTCCTCTGATCAAGTATGACAAAGTCCCCTGATCAAGTATCCCAAAGTCGCCTAATCAAGTATAACAAAGTCCCCTGATCGGGTATAACATATCCCCTGATCGAGTATAACAAAAGTCCCCTGATCGAGTATAACAAAGTCCCCTGATCGAGTATAAAAAAGTCCCCTGGTCCAGTATAACAATGCCCCCTGGTCGAGTATAAAAAAGTCCTCGATCGAGTATAACAAAGGCCTCTGGTCGAGTATGACAAAGTCCCCTGATCAAGTATAAAAAAGTCTCCTGGTCGAGTATAACAAAGTCCCCTGATCGAGAATGATAAAGTCCCCTGGTCGAGTATAACAAAACCCCTCATCGAGTATAACAAAGGCCCCTAATCGAGTATAACAAAGTCCCCTGGTTGAGTATAACAAAGTCCCCTGATCGAAAATAACATATCCCCTGATGAAGTATAACAAAGTCCTCTGGTCGAGTATAAAAAAATCCCCTGATCGCATATAACAATGTCCCCTGATCGAGTATAACAAAGTCCCTTGATCGAGTATAACAAAGTCCATTGGTCATATATAAAAAAGTCCCCTGGTAGAGAATAACAAAGTCCCCTGATCGAGTATAACAAAGTCCTCTGGTTGAGGATAAAAAAGTCCACTGATCCCGTATAACAAAGTCCGCTGGACGACTATAACAAAGTCCATTGATCGAGTGTAACAAAGGACCCTCATTGAGTATAACAAAGCCCCCTGCTCGAGTATAACAAAGTCCCCTGATCTAGTATAACAAAGGCCCCTCATCCAGTATAACAAAGGCCCCTCATCGAGTATAACAAAGTCCCCTGATCGAGTATAACAAAGCCGCCGAATCGAATAAAACAAAGTCCCCTGGTCGAGTATAACAAAGTCCCCTGTTCGAGTCTAACAAAGTCCCTTTATCGAGAATAACAAATTCCCCTTATCGAGTATAACAAAGTCTCCTTATCAGGAATAACAAAGTCCCCTAATCGAGCATAACAAAGGCCCCTGGTCGAGTATAACAAAGTCCCTTGATCGATTATAACAAAGTCCCCTGGTCGAGTATAGCATAGTCCCCTGATTAAGTATAACAAAGCCACCTGATCGAGTATAATAAAGTCCCCTGATCGAGTATAACAAAGGCCACTAATCGAGTCTAAAAATGGCCCCTCATCGAGTATAACAAAGTCCCCTGATCGAGTATAACAAAGCCGCCTAATCGAGAATAACAAAGTCCCCTCGTCGAGTATAACAAAGGCCACTAATCGAGTCCAAAAATGGCCCCTAATCGAGTATAACAAAGTCCCTTGATCTAGTATAACAAAGTCCCCTTATCGAGTATAACAAATTCCCCAAATCGAGTATAACAAAGGCCCCAGGTCGAGTATAACAAAGTTCCCTGATCGAGTATAACAAAAGTCCCCTGATCGAGTATAACAAAGTTCCCTGATCGAGTATAAAAAAGTCCCCTGGCCCAGTATAACAAAGTCCCTAGATCGAGCATAACAAAGACCCCTGATCGATTATAACAAAGTCCTCCGGTCGAGTATAGCAAAGTGCCCTGATCCAGTAAGACAGAGTCTCCTAATCGAGTATAACGAAGTCCCCTGATCGAGTATAACAAAGCTCCCTGGAATAATATAACAAAGTTCCCTGATCGTGTATAACAAAGTTCCCTGATCAAGTATAACAAAGTCCCCTGGTCCAGTATAACAAAGTCCCCTTATCGAGTATAACAAAGTCTCCTTGCCCAGTATAACAAAGTCCCCAGATCGAGCATAACAAAGTCCCCAGACCTCTTATAACAACGTCCCCTGGTCGAGTATAACAAAGGGCCCTGATCGAGTAAGACAAAATCCCTTGATCGAGTATAACAAAGTCCCCTGATCGAGTATAACAAAGCCCCCTGGACGAGTATAACAAAGTCCCCTCAACCGGGTATAACAAAGTCCCGTGATCGAGTATAACATATCCCCTGATCGAGTATAACAAAGTCCCCTGATCGAGTATAACAAAGTCGCCTAATCAAGTATAACAAAGTCTCCAGAGTGAGTATAACAAAGTCCCCTGATCGAGTATAATATATCCCTTGATCAAGTATAACAAAGTCCTCGGGTCGGGTATGACAATATCCCCTGATCGAGTATAACCAAGTCCCCTGGTCCAGCATAACAAAGTTTCCTGATCGAGTATAACAAAGGCCTCTGATCGAGTATGACAAAGTCAACTGGTCGAGTATAGCAAAGTCCCCTGATCGAGTATGAGAAAGCCCCCTCATGAAGTATAACAAAGGCCCCTAATCGAGTATAACAAAGTCCCCTGATCGGGTATAACAAAGTCCCCTGGTCGAGTATGAGAAAGTCCCCTGATCAAGTATAAAAAAGTCTCCTGGTCGAGTATAACAAAGTCCCCTGATCGAGTATGATAAAGTTCTCTGGTCGAGTATTGCAAAGTCCCCTGGTCGGGTGTTGACAATGCCCCCTCATCGAGTATAACAAAGGCCCCTAATAGAGTATAACAAAGTCCCCTGATCGAGTATAACAAAGTCCCCTGATCGAGTATAGCAAAGTCCCCTGGTTGAGTATAACAAAGTCCATTGGTCAATTATAAAAAGTCCCCTGGTCAAGTATAACAAAGTCCCCTCATAGGTTATAACAAAGTCCTCTGGTCGAGTATTAAAAAGTCCCCTGATCGAGTATAACAAAGTCACCTGGTCGAGTATAGCAAAGTCACCTAATCGAGAATAACAAAGCCTCCTGGACGAGTATAACAAAGTCCCCTGATCGAGTATAACAAAGCCCCCTGCTCGGGTATTACAAAATCCCCTGATTGAGTATAACAAAAACCCCTGATCGAGTATAACAAAGGCCCCTGATCAAGTCCAAAAAAGGCCCCTTAGCGATTATAACAAAGTCCCCTGATCTAGTATAACAAAGGCCCCTCATCGAGTATAACAAAGGCCCCTCATCGAGTAAAACAAAGTCCCCTGATCGAGTATAACAAAGCCGCCTCATCGAATATAACAAAGTCCCCTCGTCGAGTATAACAAAGTCCTCTGGTCCTGTATAACAAAGTAACCTGATCGAGTATAAAAAAGTTCCCTGGCCAAGTATAACAAAGTCCCTAGACCGAGCATAACAAAGTCCCCTGATCGATTATAACAAAGTCCCCTGGTCGAGTATAACAAAGTCCCCTGCTCGAGTATAAAAAAGTCCCCTGGTCCTGTATAACAAAGTAACCTGATCGAGTATAAAAAAGTTCCCTGGCCAAGTATAACAAAGTCCCTAGACCGAGCATAACAAAGTCCCCTGATCGATTATAACAAAGTCTCCTGGTCGAGTATAACAAAGGGCCCTGATCGAGGATAACAAAGTCCCCTAATCGAGTATAACAAAGCCCCCTAGACGAGTATAACATATCACCTGATCGAGTATAACAAAGTCTTATGGCCCAGTATAACACAGTCCCCAGATCGAGCATTACAAAGTCCCCTTATCGATTATGACAAAGTCTCCTGGTCGAGTATAACAAAGGACCCTGATCGAGTAAGACAAAGTCCCCTGATCGAGTATAACAAATTTCCCGTAATCGAGTATAACAAAGCCCCCTGGACGAGTATAACAAAGTCCTCTGATCAAGTATAACAAAGTCCCCTGATCGAATATAACATATCCCCTGATCGAGTATAGCAAAGTCCCTGGTGGAGTGTACCAAAGTCCCCTAATCGAGTATAACAAATTCTCCTCGTCGAGTATAACAAAGTTGTCTTATCGAGTATAACAAAGGCCCCTGATCGAGTATACCAAAGTCCTCTGATCGAGTAGAACAATGTCCCCTGATCAAATATAACAAAGTAACCTGATCGAGTATAAAAAAGTCCCCTGGCCAAGAATAACAAAGTCACCAGATCGAGCATAACAAAGTCCCCTGGCCCAGTATAACAAAGTCCCCAGATCGAGCATAACAAAGTCCCCTGATCGAGTATAACAAAGTCCCCTGATCGAGTATAACAAAGTCCCCTGGTCCAGTATAACAAAGTCCCCTGATCGAGTATAACAAAGTCCCCTGGACGAGTATAACAAAGTCCCCTGAACCGAGTATAACAAAGTCCCTGGTGGAGTGTAACAAAGTTCCGTTATCGAGTATAACAAAGTCTCCTGGTCGAGTATAACAAAGTCCCCTGGACGAGTATAACAAAGTCCCCTGAACCGAGTATAACAAAGTCCCTGGTGGAGTGTAACAAAGTTCCGTTATCGAGTATAACAAAGTCTCCTGGTCGATTATAACAAAGTTTTCTTGTCGAGTAAAATAAACACCCCTCATCGAGTATAACAAAGTCCCCTGATCTAGTATAACAAAGGCCCCTAATCGCGTATAGCAAAGCCGCCTAATCGAGTATATCAAAGTACCCTGGTCGAGTATAACAAACTCCCCTGATCGAGTATAACAAAGTCCCCTGATCATGTATAACAAAGTCCCCTGATCGAGTTTATAAAAGTCCCCTGGCCCAGTATAACAAAGTCCCCAGACTCGAGCATAACAAAGTCCCCTGATCGATTATAACAAAGTCCCCTGGTCGAGTATAGCAAAGGGCCCTGATCGAGTATAACAAAGTCCCCTGATCGAATATAACAAAGCCCCCTGGACGAGTATAACAAAGGCTCCTGCTCGAGTATAACAAAGTCTCCTGGACGAGTATAACAAAGTCCCCTGATCGAGTATAGCAAAGTCCCCTGGTCGAATATAACAAAGCCCCCTAATCGAGTATAACAAATGCCCATGATCCAGTATAACAAAGTCCCCTAATCGAGTATAACAAAGGCCCCTCATCGAGTATAGCAAAGTCAATTGGTCAAGTATAAGAAAGTCACCTGATCGAGTATAACAAAGTTTTCTTTTCGAGTATAACATATCCCCTGAGCGAGTATAACAAAGTTTTCTGGTCGAGTATAACAAGTCCCTGATCGAGTATAACGTATCGCCCGATCGAGTATAACAAAGTACCTGGTGGAGTATAACAAAGTCTCCTGGCCCAGTATAACAAAGTCCCCAGATCGAGCATTACAAAGTCCCCTTATCGATTATAACAAAGTCCCCTGGTAGGGTATAACAAAGGGCCCTGATCGAGTAAGACAAAGTCCCCTGATCGAGTATAACAAATGCCGCTCATCGAGTATAACAAAGTCCATTGGTCAAGAATACAAAAGTCCCCTATTCGAGTATAAGAAAGTCCTCTGATCGAGTATAACAAGGTCACTTGGTCGAGTATAGCAAAGTCACCTGATCGCGTATAACAAAGCCCCCTGCTCGGGTATTACAAAATCCCCTGATCGAGTATAACAAAATCCCCTGATCGAGTATAACAAAGGCCCCTGATCAAGTCCAAAAAAGGCCCCTTAGCGAGTATAACAAAGTCCCCTGATCTAGTAAAACAAAGTCCCCTGATCGAGTATAACAAAGCCGCCTCATCGAATATAACAAAGTCCCCTCGTCGAGTATAAAAAAGTCTCTGATCGAGTATAACAAAGTCCCCTGGTCCTGTGTAACAAAGTAAACTGATCGAGTATAAAAAAGTTCCCTGGCCAAGTATAACAAAGTCCCTAGACCGAGCATAACAAAGTCCCCTGATCGATTATAACAAAGTCCCCTGGTCGAGTATAACAAAGGGCCCTGATCGAGTATAACAAAGTCCCCTAATCGAGTATAACAAAGCCCCCGGGACGAGTATAAAAAAGTTCCCTGATCGAGTATAACAAAGTCCCCTGATCGAGTATAACAAAGTCCACTGGTCCAGTATAACAAAGTCCCCAGATCGAGTATAACATACTACCTGATCGAGTATAACAAAGTCTCCTGGCCCAGTATAACAAAGTCCCCAGATCGAGCATTACAAAGTCCCCTTATCGATTATGACAAAGTCTCCTGGTCGAGTATAACAAAGGGCCATGATCGAGTAAGACAAAGTCCCCTGATCGAGTATAACAAAGTCCCCTAATCGAGTATAACAAAGCCCCCTGGACGAGTATAACAAAGTCCTCTGATCAAGTATAACAAAGTCCCCTGATCGAATATAACATATCCCCTGATCGAGTATAGCAAAGTCCCTGGTGGAGTGTACCAAAGTCACCTGATCGAGTATAACAAAGTCTCCTGGTCGAGTATAACAAAGTTTTCTTATCGAGTATAACAAAGGCTTCTGATCGAGTATACCAAAGTCCTCTGATCGAGTATAACAAAGTCCCCTGATCATGTATAACAAAGTAACCTGATCGAGTATAAAAAAGTCCCCTGGCCAAGTATAACAAAGTCCCCAGATCGAGCAAAACAAAGTCCCGTGGCCCAGTATAACAAAGTCCCCAGATCGAGCATAACAAAGTACTGTGATCGATTATAAGAAAGTACCCCGGTCGAGTATAGCAAAGGGCCCTGATCGAGTATAACAAAGTCCCCTGATCGAGTATAACAAAGTCCCCTGATCGAGTATAACAAAGTCCCCTGATCGAATATAACAAAGTCCCCTGATCGAGTATAACAAAGTCCCCTGGTCCAGGATAACAAAGTCCCCTAATCGAGTATAACATATCCCCTGATCGAGTATAACAAAGTTTCCTGGCCCAGTATAACAAAGTCCCCAGATCGAGCATAACAAAGTCCCATGATCGATTATAACAAAGTTCCCTGATTGAGTATAAGAAAGTCCCCTGATCGAGTATAACAAAGTCCCCTGGTCCAGTATAACAAAGTCCCCTGATCAAGTATAACATATCTCCTGATCGAGTATAACAAAGTCTCCTGGCCCAGTATAACAAAGTCCCCAGATCGAGCATAACAAAGTCCCCTGGACGAGTATAACAAAGTCCCCTGAACCGAGTATAACAAAGTCCCTGGTGGAGTGTAAAAAAGTTCCGTTATCGAGTATAACAAAGTCTCCTGGTCGAGTATAACAAAGTTTTCCTGTCGAGTATAACAAACACCCTACATCGAGTATAACAAAGTCCCCTAATCTAGTATAACAAAGGCCCCTAATCGAGTATAGCAAAGCCGCCTAATCGAGTATATCAAAGTCCCCAGGTCGAGTATAACAAAGTCCCCTGTTCGAGTGTAACATAGGTCCCATATCGAGTATAACAAATTCCCCTTATCGAGTATAACAAAGTCCCCTTATCGAATATAACAAAGTCCCCTGATCGGGTATAACAAAGGCCCTTGGGCGAGTATAACAAAGTCCCCTGACCGAATATAACAAAGTCCCCTGATCATGTATAACAAAGTCCCCTGATCGAGTATAGAAAAGTCCCCTGGTCCAGTATAACAAAGTCCCCTGATCGAGTATATAAAAGTCCCCTGGCCCAGTATAACAAAGTCCCCAGATCGAGCATAACAAAGTCCCCTGATCGATTATGACAAAGTCCCCTGGTCGAGTATAGCAAAGGGCCCTGATCGAGTATAACAAAGTCCCCTGATCGAATATAACAAAGCCCCCTGGACGAGTATAACAAAGTCCCCTGATCGAGTATAACAAAGGCCCCTGCTCGAGTATAACAAAGTCCCCTGATCCAGTATAACAAAGGCCAGTGAGCGTGTATAACATATCCCTGATTGAGTATAACAAAGTCTCCTGACCCAGTATAACAAAGTCCCCAGATCGAGCATAACAAAGTCCCATGATCGATTATAACAAAGCCCCTGACCGAGTATGACATAGGCCTCTGGTCGAGTATGACAAAGTCCCCTGGTCGAGAATAACAAAGTCCCCTCATCGAGTATAACAAAGTCCCCTCATCGAGTACAACATATATCCCCTGATCGAGTATAACAAAGTCCCCTCATCGAGTATAACAAAGTTCCCTGAGCGAGTATAGCAAAGTCCACTGGTCCAGTATAACAAAGTCCCCAGATTGAGTATAACAAAGGCCCCTCATCGAGTATAGAAAAGTCCATTGGTCGAGTATAAGAAAGTCCCCTGCTCGAGTATAACAAAGTCCTCTGATCGAGTATAACAAAGTCCCCTGATCGAATATAACAAAGTCCCCTGATCGAGTATATCAAAGTCTCCTGGTCGAGTATAACAAAGTTTTCTTATCGAGTATAACAAAGTCCGCTGAAAAAGTATAACAAAGTAACCTGATCGATTATAAAAAAATGTCCCCTGGCCAAGTATAACAAAGTCCCCAGATCGAGCAAAACAAAGTCCCTTGGCCCAGTATAGCAATGTCCCCAGATCGAGCATAACAAAGTCCCCTCATCGATTATAACAAAGTCCCCCGGTCGAGTATAGCAATGGGCCCTGATCGAGTAAGACAAAGTTTCCTCATCGAGAATAACAAAGTTCCCTGGCCCAGTATAACAAAGTCCCCTGATCGAGTATAACATATCCCCTGATCGAATATATCAATGTCTCCTGGCCCAGTATAACAAAGTCCCCAGATCGAGCATAACAAAGTCCTCTGATCGATTATAACAAAGTCCCCTGGTCGAGTATAACACAGGCCCTGATCGAGTAAGACAAAGTCCCTGATCGAGTAAGACAAAGTCCCCTGATCGAGTATAACAAGGTCCCCTGATCGAGTATAACAAAGCCCCCTGGACGAGTATAAAAAAGTCCCCTGGTCCAGTATAACAAAGTAACCTGATCGAGTATAAAAAAGTCCCCTGGCCAAGTATAACAAAGTCCCCAGACCGAGCATAACAAAGTCCCCTGATCGAGTATAAAAAAATCCCCTAATCGAGTATAACAAAGCCCCTTGGACGAGTATAACAAAGTCCCCTGTTCCAGTATATCAAAGTCACCTGATCGAGTATAACATATCCCCTGATCGAATATATCAATGTCTCCTGGCCCAGTATAACAAAGTCCCCAGATCGAGCATAACAAAGTCCTTTGATCGATTATAACAAAGTCCCCTGGTCGAGTATAACACAGGCCCTGATCGAGTAAGACAAAGTCCCTGATCGAGTAAGACAAAGTCCCCTCATCGAGTATAACATATCACCTGATCGAGTATAACAAAGTTTTCTTTCCGAGTATAACAAACACCCCTCATCGAGTATAACAAAGTCCCCTGATTTAGTATAACAAAGTCCCCTGATCGAGTATATAAAAGTCCCCTGGCCCAGTATAACAGAGTCCCCAGATCGAGCATGACAAAGTCCCCTGATCGATGATAACAAAGTCCCATGGTCTGGTATAGCAAAGGGCCCTGTTCGAGTATAACAAAGTCCCCTGATCGAATATAACAAAGCCCCCTGGACGAGTATAACAAAGTCCCCTGATCGAGTATAATAAAGTCCCCTGCTCGAGTATAACAAACTCCCCTGGTCCAGTAAACAAAGTCCCCTGATCGAGTATACCATATCCCCTGATCGAGTATAACAGAGTCCTTGGTGGAGTATAACAAAATCTCCTGATCGAGAACAACAAAGTATCCTGGTCGAGTAGAACAAAGCTTTCTAATCGAGTATAACAAAGGCCCCTGGTCGAGTATAACAGAGTCCCCTGATCGAGTATAAGAAAAGTCCCCTCATCGATTATAACAAAGTCCCCTCATCGAGTATAAAAAAGTCGCCCTGGTCCAGTATAACAAAGTAACCTGAATGAGTATAAAAAAGTCACCTGACCAAGTATAACAAAGTCCCCAGTCCGAGCATAACAAAGTCCCCTGATCGAGTACAACAAAGTCCCCTAATCGAGTATAACAAAGCCCCCTGGACGAGTATAACAAAGTTCCCTGATCGAGTATAACAAAGTCCCCTGATCGAGTATAACAAAGTCCACTGGTCCAGTATAACATATTCCTCTGATCGAGTATAACATATCACCTGATCGAGTATAACATAGTCTCCTGGCCCAGCATAACAAAGTCCCCACATCGAGCATAACAAAGTCCCCTTATCGATTATAACAAAGTCCCCTGTTTGAGTATAACAAAGGGCCCTAATCAAGTAGGACAAAGTTCCCTGATCGAGTATAACAAAGTACCCTAATCGAGTATAACAAAGCCCCCTGGACGAGTATAAAAAAGTCCCCGGATCGAGTATAACAAAGTCCATGGTGGAGTATACCAAAGTCTCCTGGTCGAGTATAACAAAGTTTTCTAATCGAGTATAACAAAGGCCCCTGGTCGAGTATAACAAAGTCCTCTGATCGAGTATAACAAAGTCCCCTGATCAAGTATAACAAAGTAACCTAATCGAGTATAAAAAAAGTCCCCTGGCCAAGCATAACAAAGTCCCCAGATCGAGCATAACAAAGTCCCCTGGCCCAGTATAACAAAGTCCCCAGATCGAGCATAACAAGGTCCCCTGATCGATTTTAACAAAGTCCCCCGGCCGAGTATAGCAAAGGGCCCTGATCGAGTAAGACAAAGTCCCCTGATTGAGTATACAAAAGTCCCCTGGTCGAATATAACAAAGCCCCCTAAATGAGTATAACAAAGGCCCATGATCGAGTATAACAAAGTCCCCTAATCGAGTATAACAAAGGCCCCTCATCGAGTATAGCAAAGTCCTTTGGCCAAGTATAAAAAAGTCACCTGATCGAGTATAACAAAGTTTTCTTTTTGAGTATAACAAACACCCCTCATCGAGTATAACAAAGTCCCCTGATTTAGTATAACAAAGGACCCTAATCGATTATAGCAAAGCCGCCTAATCGAGTATATCAAAGTCCCCTAATCGAGTAAAACAAAGTCTCCTGTTCGAGTCTAACATAAGTCCCCTGATCGAGTATAAAAAAAGTCCCCTGGTCCAGTATAACAAAGTCCCCTGAACGAGCATAACAAAGTCCTCTGATCGATTATAACAAAGTCCCCTGGTCGAGTATAGCAAAGTCACCTGATTCAGTATAACAAAGGACTATGGTCGAGTATAACAAAGTCCCCTGATCGAGTATAACAAAGTCCCCTGATGGAGTATAAAAAAGTCCCCTGGTCCAGTATAACAAATTTCCCTGACCGAGCATAACAAAGTCCCCTGATCGATTATAACAAAGTCCCCTGGTCGAGTATAGCAAAGTCACCTGATCGAGTATAACAAAGCCTCCTGGACGAGTATGACAAAGTCCACTGATCGAGTATAACAAAGTCCCCTGATCGAGTATAACAAAGGCCCCTGATCGAGTATAACATATCCCCTGATCGAGTATAACAAAGTCCTCTGGTCGAGTATTGAAAAGTCCAATGATCGAGTATAACAAAGTCCCCTGATCGAGTATAACAAAGATCGAGTATAACAAAGGCCGCTCATCGAGTATAACAAAGTCCCCTGGTCGAGAATAAAAAAGTCCCCTGATCGAGTATAAGAATGTCCTCTGATCGAGTATAACAAAGTCCCCTGGTCGAGTATAGCAAAGTCACCTGATCGAGTATAACAAAGCCTCCTCGAGTATAACAAAGTCCCCTGATCGAGTATAACAAAGGCCCCTATAAAATGAGTATAACAAAGTCCATTGGTCAAGTATAAAAAGTCCCCTGGTCGAGTATAACAAAGTCCCCTCATCGAGTATCACAAAGTCCCCTCATCGAGTATAACAAAGTCCCCTAATCGAGTATAACAAAGTCCCCTGGTTGAGTATAACAAAGTCCCCTGATCGAGTATAACATATCGCCTGAGCAAGTATAACAAAGTCCTCTGGTCGAGTATAAAAAAGTCCCCTAATCTCGTATAACAAAATCCCCTGGTCGAGTATAACAAAGTCCCTTGATCGAGTGTAACAAAGGCCCTTCATTGAGTATAACAAAGTCCCCTCGTCGAGTATAACAAAGTACCCTGATCGAGTATAACAAAGGCCCCACATCAAGTAATACAAAGTTCTCTGGTCGAGTATAACAAAGTACCCTGATCGAGTATAACAAAGTCCCCTGGTCGAGTATAACAAAGTCCCCTAATCGAGTATAACAAAGGCCCCGCATCGAGTATAACAAAGTCCCCTGATCTAGTATAACAAAGTCCCCTGATCTAGTATAACAAAGGCCCCTCATCGAGAATAAGAAAGTCCCCTGCTCGAGTAAAACAAAGCCGCCTAATCGAGTATAACAAAGTCCCCTGATCTAGTATAACAAAGTCCCCTTATCGAGTATAACAAATTCCCCCAATCGAGTATAACAAAGGCCCCTGGTCGAGTATAACAAAGTCCCCTTATCGAGTATAACAAAAGTCCCCTGGACGAGTATAAAAAAGTCCTCGATCGAGTATAACAAAGCCCCCTGGACGAGTATAACAAAGTCCCCTCAACCGGGTATAACAAAGTCCCGTGATCGTGTATAATATATCCCCTGATCGAGTATAACAAAGTCCTCGGTTCGAGTATAAAAAAGAACCCTGGTCCAGTATAACAAAGTCCCCTGGTCGAGTATAACAAAGTCCCCTGAGCGAGTATGACAAAGTTCCCTGGTCGAGTATAGCAAAGTCCCCTGGTCGAGTATAACAAAACCCCCTCATCGAGTATAACAAAGGCCCCTAATCGAGTATAACAAAGTCCCCTGATCGAGAATAACAAAGTCCCCTGATCGAGTATAACAAAGTCCCCTAATCGAGTATGACAAAGTCCCCTGGTCGAGTATAGCAAAGTCCCCTGGTCGAGTATGACAAAGTCCCCTGATCAAGTATAAAAAAGTCTCCTGGTCGAGTATAACAAAGGCCCCTGATCGAGTATGACAAAGTCCTCTGATCAAGTATGACAAAGTCCCCTGATCAAGTATACCAAAGTCGCCTAATCAAGTATAACAAAGTCCCCTGATCGAGTATAACATATCCCCTCATCGAGTATAACAAAAGTCCCCTGATCGAGTATAACAAAGTCCCCTAATCGAGTATGACAAAGTCCCCTGGTCGAGTATAGCAAAGTCCCCTGGTCGAGTATGACAAAGTCCCCTGATCAAGTATAAAAAAGTCTCCTGGTCGAGTATAACAAAGTCCCCTGAACGAGTATGATAAACTCCCCTGGTCGAGTATAGCAAAGCCCCCTCATCGAGCATAACAAAGGCCCCTAATCGAGTATAACAAAGTCCCGTGGTTGAGTATAACAAAGTCCCCTGATCGAAAATAACATATCCACTGATCATGTATAACAAAGTCCTCTGGTCGAGTATAAAATAATCCCCTGATCGCGTATAACAAAGTCCCCTGGTCGAGTATAACAAAGTCCCTTGATCGAGTATAACAAAGGCCCCTCAATGAGTATAACAAAGTCCATTGGTCAAATATAAAAAAGTACCCTGGTCGAGTATAACAAAGTCCCCTGATCGAGTATAACAAAGTCCTCTGGTTGAGGATAAAAAAGTCCACTGATCCCGTATAACAAAGTCCCCTGGACGAGTATAACAAAGTCCATTGATCGAGTGTAACAAAGGACCCTCATTGAGTATAACAAAGCCCCCTGCTCGATAACAAAGTCCCCTGATCTAGTATAACAAAGGCCCCTCATCCAGTATAACAAAGGCCCCTCATCGAGTATAACAAAGTCCCCTGATCGAGTATAACAAAGACGCCGAATCGAATATAACAAAGTCCCCTGGTCGAGTAAAACAAAGTCCCCTGTTCGAGTCTAACAAAGTCCCTTTATCGAGAATAACAAATTCCCCTTATCGAGTATAACAAAGTCTCCTTATCAGGAATAACAAAGTCCCCTAATCGAGAATAACAAAGGCCCCTGGTCGAGTATAACAAAGTCCCTTCATCGATTATAACAAAGTCCCCTGGTCGAGTATAGCAAAGTCCTCTGATCAAGTATAACAAAGCCTCCTGATCGAGTATAACAAAGTTCCCTAATCGAGTATAACAAAGGCCACTAATCGAGTCTAAAAATGGCCCCTCATCGGTATAACAAAGTCCGCTGATCAAGTATAACAAAGTCCCCTGATCTAGTATAACAAAGGCCCCTCATCGAGTATAAGAAAGTCCCCTGATTTGAGTATAACAAAGCCGCCTAATCGAGTATAACAAAGTCCCCTGGTCGAGTATAACAAAGGCCACTAATCGAGTCCAAAAATGGCCCCTAATCGAGTATAACAAAGTCCCTTGATCTAGTATAACAAAGTCCCCTTATCGAGTATAACAAATTCCCCTAATCGAGTATAAGAAAGGCCCCTGGTCGAGTATAACAAAGTTCCCTGATCGAGTATAACAAAAGTCCCCTGATCGAGTATAACAAAGTTCCCTGATCGAGTATAAAAAAGTCCCCTACCCAGTATAACAAAGTCCCCAGGTCGAGCATAACAAAGACCCCTGATCGATTATAACAAAGTCCTCCGGTCGAGTATAGCAAAGTGCCCTGATCCAGTAAGACAGAGTCTCCTAATCGAGTATAACGAAGTCCCCTGATCGAGTATAACAAAGCCCCCTGGAATAGTATAACAAAGTTCCCTGATCGTGTATAACAAAGTTCCCTGATCAAGTATAACAAAGCCCCTGGTCCAGTATAACAAAGTCCCCTGATCGAGTATGACAAAGTCTCCTGGCCCAGTATAACAAAGTCCCCAGATCGAGCATAACAAAGTTCCCTGATTGCTTATAACAAAGTCCCCTGGTCGAGTATAACAAAGGGCCCTGATCGAGTAAGACAAAATCCCCTGATCGAGTATAACAAAGTCCCCTGATCGAGTATAACAAAGCCCTCTGGACGAGTATTACAAAGACCCCTCAACCGGGTATAACAAAGTCCCGTGATCGAGTATAACATATCCCCTGATCAAGTATAACAAAGTCCCCTGATCGAGTATAACAAAGCCCCCTGGACGAGTAAAACAAAGTCCCCTGATCGAGTATAACAAAGTCCCCTGATCGAGTATAACAAAGTCCCTGGTTGAGTATAACAAAGTCTCCTGATCGAGTATAACAAAGTCCCCCGATCGAGTATAACAAAGGCCTCTGGTCGAGTATGAGAAAGTCCCCTGATCAAGTATAAAAAAGTCTCCTGGTCGAGTATAGCAAAGTCCCCTGGTCGAGTGTTAACAATGCCCCCTCATCAAGTATAACAAAGGCTCCTAATAGAGTATAACAAAGTCCCCAGATCGAGTATAACAATGTCCCCTAATCGAGTATAACCAAGGCCCTTCATCTAATATAGCAAAGTCCTTTGGTCAAATTTAGGAAAGTCCACTGATCGAGTATAATAAAGTCCCCCGATCGAGTATAACATATCCCCTGATCAAGTATAACAAAGTCCCCTGGTCGAGGATAACAAAGTCCCTTGATCGAGTATAACAAAGTCCCCCGGTCGAGTATGGCAGAGGGCCCTGATCCAGTAAGACAAAGTCTCCTGATCGAGTATAACAAAGTCCCCTGATCGAGCATAACAAAGCCCCCTGGACAAGAATAACAAAGTTCCCTGACTGTGTATAACAAAGTAGCCTGATCGAGTATAACATAGTCCCCTGATGGAGTATAACAAAGTCCTCGGGTCGAGTATAACAAAGTCCCCTGATCGGTGTATAACAAAGTCCCCTGGTCGAGTATAACAAAGTTTCCTAATCGAGTATAACCAAGGCCCTTCATCTAATATAGCAAAGTCCATTGGTCAAATTTAGGAAAGTCCACTGATCGAGTATAACAAAGTCCCCCGATCGAGTATAACAAAGGCCTCTGGTCGAGTATGACAAAGTCCCTGATCAAGTATAGAAAAGTCCGCTGGTCGAGTATAACAAAGTCCCCTGATCGAGTATAACAAAGTCCACTGGTCGAGTATAGCAAAGTCCCCTGGTCGAGTATGACAAAGTCCCTGATGGAGTATAACAAAGCCCCCTCATCGAGTATAACAAAAGGTCCTAATCGAGTATAACAAAGTCTCCTGATCGAGTATAACAAAGTCCCCTGATCGAGTATAGCATAGTCCCCTGGTTGAGTATAACAAAGTACATTGGTCAATTATAAAAAGTCCACTGGTCAAGTATAACAAAGTCCCCTCATAGGGTATAACAAAGTCCTCTGGTCGATTAATAAAAGTCCCCTGATCTAGTATAACAAAGTCCCCTGGTCGAGTATAACAAAGTCCCCTGATCGAGTATAACAAAGGCCGCTCATCGAGTATAACAAAGTCCCCTGGTCGAGTATAAGAAAGTCACCTGGTCGAGTATAGCAAAGTCACCTAATCGAGAATAACAAAGCCTCCTGGACGAGTATAACAAAGTCCCCTGATTGAGTATACCAAAGCCCCCTGCTCGGGTATTACAAAATCCCCTGGTCGAGTATAACAAAGGGCCCTGATCGAGTATAACAAAGTCCCCTAATCGAGTATAACAAAGCCCCCTGGACGAGTATAACAAAGTTCCCTGATCGAGTATAACAAAGTCCCCTGATCGAGTATAACAAAGTCCACTGGTCCAGTATAACAAAGTCCCCTGATCGAGTATAACATATCACCTAATCGAGTATAACAGTCTCCTGGCCCAGTATAACAAAGTCCCCAGATCGAGCATTACAAAGTCCCCTTATCGATTATGACAAAGTCTCCTGGTCGAGTATAACAAAGGGCCCTGATCGAGTAAGACAAAGTCCCCTGATCGAGTATAACAAAGTTTTCCTATCGAGTATAACAAAGGCCCCTGATCGAGTCTACCAAAGTCCTCTGATCGAGTATAACAAAGTCCCCTGATCATGTATAACAATGTCCCCAGATCGAGCAAAACAAAGTCCCCTGGCCCAGTATAACAAAGTCCCCAGATCGAGCATAACAAAGTACCCTGATCGATTATAAGAAAGTCCCCCGGTCGAGTATAGCAAAGGGCCCTCATCGAGTAAGACAAAGTCCCCTGATCGAGTATAACAAAGTTCCCTAATCGAGTATAACAAAATCCCCTGATCGAGTATAACAAAGTCCCCTGGTCCAGGATAACAAAGTCCCCTGATCGAGTATAACATATCCCCTGATCGAGTATAACAGAGTCTCCTGGCCCAGTATAACAAAGTCCCCAGATCGAGCGTAACAATGTCCCCTGATCGATTATAACAAAGTCCCCTGGTCGATTAAAAGACAGGGCCCTGATCGAGTAAGACAAAGTCCCCTGATCGAGTATAACAAAGTCCCCTAATCGAGTATAACAAAGCTCCCTGGACGAGTATAACAAAGTCCCTTTATCGAATATAACATATCCCCTGATCGAGTATAACAAAGTCCCTGGTGGAGTATACCAAAATCCCCTGATCGAGTATAACAAAGTCTCCTGATGAAGTATAACCAAGTAACCTGATCGAGTATAAACACGCCCCATGGCCAAGTATTACAAAGTCCCCAGATCGAGCATAACAAAGTCCCCTGGCCCAGTATAACAAAGTCCCCTGATCGAGTATAACATATCCCCTGATCGAGTATAACAAAGTTTCCTGGCATAGTATAACAAAGTCCCCAGATCGAGCATAACAAAGTCCCATGATCGATAATAACAAAGTTCCCTGATTGAGTATAACAAAGTCCCCTGATCGAGTATAACAAAGACCCCTGGTCCAGTATAACAAAGTCCCCTGATCGAGTATAACATATCTCCTGATCGAGTATAACAAAGTCTCCTGGCCCAGTATAACAAAGTCCCCAGATCGAGCATAACAAAGTCCCCTGGACGAGTATAACAAAGTCCCCTGAACCGAGTATAACAAAGTCCCTGGTGGAGTGTAACAAAGTTCCGTTATCGAGTATAACAAAGTCTCCTGGTCGAGTAAAATAAAGTTTTCTTGTCGAATATAACAAACACCCCTCATCGAGTATAACAAAGTCCCCTGATCTAGTATAACAAAGGCCCCTAATCGAGTATAGCAAAGCCGCCTAATCGAGTATATCAAAGTCCCCTGGTCGAGTATAACAAAGTCCTCTGTTCGAGTGTAACATAGGTCCCTTATCGAGTATAACAAATTCCCCTTATCGAGTATATCAAAGTCCCCTTATCGAGTATAACAAAGTC
This sequence comes from Homarus americanus, assembly GCF_018991925.1. NCBI lineage: Eukaryota > Metazoa > Arthropoda > Malacostraca > Decapoda > Nephropidae > Homarus > Homarus americanus. Next base: position 1,937,323 of record NW_024726107.1, read on the forward strand.
CCCTGATCGAGTATAACAAAGACCCTTGGGCGAGTATATCAAAGTACCCTGACCGAGTATAGCAAAGTCCCCTGATCATGTATAACAAAGTCCCATGATCGAGTATATAAAAGTCCCCTGGCCCAGTATAACAAAGTCCCCAGATCGAGCATAACAAAGTCCACTGATCGATTATGACAAAGTCCCCTGGTCGAGTATAGCAAAGGGCCCTGATCGAGCATAACAAAGTCCCCTGATCGAATATAACAAAGCCCCCTGGACGAGTATAACATAGTCCCCTGATCGAGTATAACAAAGGCCCCTGCTCGAGTATAACAAAGTCCCCTGGTCCAGTATAACAAAGTCCCGTGAGCGTGTATAACATATCCCCTGATTGAGCATAACAAAGTCCCCTGCCCAGTATAACAAAGTCCCCAGATCGAGCATAACAAAGTCCCATGATCGATTATAACAAAGTCCCCTAACTTAGTATGACATAGGCCTCTGGTCGAGTATGACAAAGTCCCCTAGTCGAGAATAACAAAGTCCCCACATCGAGCATAACAAAGTCCCCTCATCGAGTACAACATATATCCCCTGATCGAGTATAACAAAGTCCCCTCATCGAGTATAACAAAGTTCAATAGATCGAGTATAGCAAAGTCCCCTGGTCCAGTATAACAAAGTCCCTAGATCGAGTATAACAAAGGCCCCTCATCGAGTATAGAAAAGTCCATTGGTCGAGTATAAGAAAGTCACCTGATCGAGTATAACAAAGTGTTCTTTTCGAGTATAACATATCCCCTGATCGATTATAACAAAGTCCCCTGGTCGAGTATAACAAAGGGCCCTGATCGAGTAAGACAAAGTCCCCTGATCGAGTAAGACAAAGTCCCCTGATCGAGTATAACAAAGTCCGCTGAAAAAGTATAACAAAGTAACCTGATCGTGTATAAAAAAGTCCCCTGGCCAAGTATAACAAAGTCCCCAGATCGAGCAAAACAAAGTCCCCTGGCCCAGTATAGCAGTATCCCCAGATCGAGCATAACAAAGTCCTCTGATCGATTATAACAAAGTCCCCTGACCGAGTATAACAAAGTCCCCTGATCGAGTATAACATATCCCCTGATCGAGTATATCAATGTCTCCTGGCCCAGTATAACAAAGTCCCCAGATCGAGCATAACAAAGTCCTCTGATCGATTATAACAAAGTCCCCTGGTCGAGTATAACACAGGGCCCTGATCGAGTAAGACAAAGTCCTCTGATCGAGTAAGACAAAGTCCCCTAATCGAGTATAACAAGGTCCCCTGATCGAGTATAACAAAGCCCCCTGATCGAGTATAACACAGGGCCCTGATCGAGTAAGACAAAGTCCCCTGATCGAGTAAGACAAAGTCCCCTGATCGAGTATAACAAAGTCCCCTGGTCGAGTATAACACAGGGCCCTGATCGAGTAAGACAAAGTCCCCTGATCGAGTAAGACAAAGTCCCCTGATCGAGTAAGACAAAGTCCCCTGATCGAGTAAGACAAAGTCCCCTGATCGAGTATAACAAGGTCCCCTGATCGAGTATAACAAAGCCCCCTGGACGAGTATAAGAAAGTCCTCCGAACCGAGTATAAGAAAGTCCTCCGAACCGTGTATAAGAAAGTCCCTGGTGGAGTGTAACAAAGTCCCATTATTGAGTATAACAAAGTCTCCTGGTCGAGTATAACAAAGTTTTCTTTTCGAGTATAACAAAAGCCCCTGGTCGAATATAACAAAGTCCCCTCATCGAGTATAACAAAGTCCCCTAATCAAGTATAACAAAATCCCCTCATCGAGTTTAACAAAGTCCCATGATCGAGTATAACATATCCCCTGATCGAGTATAACAAAGTCCTCTGGTCGAGTATAACAAAGTCCTCTAATCGAGTATAACAAAGTCTTCTGGTGGTGTATAACAAAGTCCCTGATCGAGTATAACATATCGCCTGATCGAGTATAACAAAGTCCATGGTGCAGTATAACAAAGTCTCCTGAGCGAGTACAACAAAGTATCCTGGTCGAGTATAACAAAGCTTTCTAATCGAGTATAACAAAGGTCCCTGGTCGAGTAAAACAAAGTCCCCTCATCGAGTATAACAAAGTCCCCTGATTTAGTATAACAAAGTCCCCTGATCGAGTATATAAAAGTCCCCTGGCCCAGTATAACAAAGTCCCCAGATCGAGCATGACAAAGTCCCCTGATCGATGATAACAAAGTCCCATGGTCGAGTATAGCAAAGGGCCCTGTTCGAGTATAACAAAGTCCCTGATCGAATATAATAAAGTCCCCTGCTCGAGTATAAGAAACTCCCCTGGTCCAGTAAACAAAGTCCCCTGATCGAGTATACCATATCCCCTGATCGAGTATAACAGAGTCCTTGGTGGAGTATAACAAAGTCTCCTGATCAAGAACAACAAAGTATCCTGGTCGAGTAGAACAAAGCTTTCTAATCGAGTATAACAAAGCCCCCTGGACGAGTATAACAAAGTTCCCTGATCGAGTATAACAAAGTCCCCTGATCGAGTATAACAAAGTCCCCTGATCGAGTATAATAAAGTCCCCTGCTCGAGTATAAGAAACTCCTCTGGTCCAGTAAACAAAGTCCCCTGATCGAGTATACCATATCCCCTGATCGAGTATAAGAAAAGTCCCCTCATCGATTATAACAAAGTCCACTCATCGAGTATAAAAAAGTCTCCTGGTCCAGTAAAACAAAGTAACCTGAATGAGTATAAAAAAGTCCCCTGACCAAGTATAACAAAGTCACCAGACCGAGCATAACAAAGTCCCCTGATCGAGTATAACAAAGTCCACTAATCGAGTATAACAAAGCCCCCTGGACGAGTATAACAAATTTCCCTGATCGAGTATAACAAAGTCCCCTGATCGAGTATAAGAAAGTCCACTGGTCCAGTATAACATATTCCCCTGATCGAGTATAACATATCACCTGATCGAGTATAACATAGTCTCCTGGCCCAGTATAACAAAGTCCCCACATCGAGCATAACAAAGTCCCCTTATCGATTATAACAAAGTCCCCTGGTTGAGTATAACAAAGGGCCCTAATCAAGTAGGACAAAGTTCCCTGATCGAGTATAATAAAGTACCCTAATCGAGTGTAACAAAGTCCCCTCGACGAGTATAAAAAAGTCCCCGGATCGAGTATAACAAAGTCCATGGTGGAGTATACCAAAGTCTCCTGGTCGAGTATAACAAAGTTTTCGAATCGAGTATAACAAAGGCCCCTGGTCGAGTATAACAAAGTCCCCATATCGAGCATAACAAAGTCCCCTGGCCCGGTATAACAAAGTCCCCAGATCGAGCATAACAAAGTCCCCTGATCGATTTTAACAAAGTCCCCCGGCCGAGTATAGCAAAGTCCCCTGGTCGAATATAACAAACCCCCCTAATCGAGTATAACAAAGGCCCATGATCGAGTATAACAAAGTCCCCTAATCGAGTATAACAAAGGCCCCTCATCGAGTATAGCAAAGTCCTTTGGTCAAGTATAAGAAAGTCACCTGATCGAGTATAACAAAGTTTTCTTTTTGAGTATAACAAACACCCCTCATCGAGTATAACAAAGTCCCCTGATTTAGTATAACAAAGGACCCTAATCGATTATAGCAAAGCCGCCTAATCGAGTATATCAAAGTCCTCTAGTCGAGTATAACAAAGTCCCCTGTTCGAGTCTAACATAAGTCCCCTGATCGAGTATAAAAAAGTCCCCTGGTCCAGTATAACAAAGTCCCCTGATCGAGCATAACAAAGTCCCCTGATCGATTATAACAAAGTCCCCTGGTCGAGTATAGCAAAGTCACCTGATCCAGTATAACAAAGGACCATGGTCGAGTATAACAAAGTCCCCTGATCAAGTATAACAAAGTCCCCTGATCATGTATAACAAAGTCCCCTGATCGAGTATAAAAAGTCCCCTGGTCCAGTATAACAAAGTCCCCTGATCGAGCATAACAAAGTCCCCTGATCGATTATAACAAAGTCCCCTGGTCGAGTATAGCAAGGTCACCTGATCGAATATAACAAAGCCTCCTGGACGAGTATGACAAAGTCTACTGATCGAGTATAACAAAGTCCCCTGATCGAGTATAACAAACGCCCCTGATGGAGTATAACATATCCCCTGATCGAGTATAACAAAGTCCTCTGGTCGAGTATAAAAAAGTCCAATGATCGCGTATAACAAAGTCCCCTGGTCGAGTATAACAAAGTCCCCTGATCGAGTATAACAAAAAGGCCGCTCATCGAGTATAACAAAGTCCATTGGTCAAGAATGAAAAAGTCCCCTGTTCGAGTATAAGAATGTCCACTGATCGAGTATAACAAAGTCCCCTGGTCGAGTATAGGAAAGTCACCTGATCGAGTATAACAAAGCCTCCTGGACGAGTAAAACAAAGTCCCGTGATCGAGTATAACAAAGCCCCCTGCTCGAAAATAACAAAATCCCCTGATCGAGTATAACAAATTCCCCTGATCGAGTATAACAAAGGCCCCTGATCAAGTATAACAAGGTCCCCTGGTCGAGTATAACAAAGTCCCCTAATCGAGGATAACAAAGGCTCGTCATCGAGTATAGCAAAGTTCATTGGTCAAATATAGGAAAGTCCATTGATCGAGTATAACAAAGTCCCCCGATCGAGTATAACAAAGGCCTCTGTTCGAGTATGACAAAGTCTCCTAATCAAGTATAAAAAGGTCTCCTGGTCGAGTATAACAAAGTCCCCTGATCGAGTATAACAAAATCCCCTGGTCGAGTATAGCAAAGTCCCCTGGTCGAGTACAACAAAACCCCCTCATCGAGTATAACAAAGGCCCCGAATCGAGTATAACAAAGTCCCCTGGTCGAGAATAACAAAGTCCCTTGATCGAATATAACAAAGTCCCCTGATCGAGTATGACAAAGTCCCCTGGTCGAGTATAGCAAAGTCCCCTCATCGAGTATAACAAAGTCCCCTCATCGAGTATAACAAAGTCCCCTAGTTGAGTATAACAAAGTCCCCTGATCGAGTATAACATATCCCCTGAGCAAGTATAACAAAGTCCTCTGGTCGAGTATAAAAAAGTCCCCTGATCGCATATAACAAAATCCCCTGGTCGAGTATAACAAGGTCCCTTGATCGAGTGTAACAAAGGCCCCTCATTGAGTATAACAAATTCCCCTCATCGAGTATAACAAAGTCCCCTGATCGAGTATATCAAAGGCCCCTCATCAAGTATTACAAAGTTCTCTGGTCGAGTATAACAAAGTACCCTGATCGAGTATAATAATGTCCCCTGGTCGAGTATAACAAAGTCCCCTAATCGAGTATAACAAAGGCCCCTCATCGAGTATGACAAAGCCCCCTGCTCGAGTACAACAAAGTCCCCTGATCGAGCATAAAAAAAACCCCTGATCGAGTATAACATATCCCCTGATCAAGTATAACAAAGTCCTCTGGTCGAGTATAAAAAAGTCCTCTGATCGCGTATAGCAAAGTCCCCTGATCGAGTATAACAAAGGCCCCTCATTGAGTATAACAAAGTCCATTAGTCAAGTATAAAAAGAGTCCTGGTCGAGTATATCAAAGTCCCCTGATAGGGTATAACAAAGTCCCCTGATCGAGTATAACATATCCCCTGATTGAGTATAACAAAGTCCTCTGGTCGAGTATAAAAAAGTCCAATGATCGCGTTTAACAAAGTCCCCTGCTCGAGTATAACAAAGTCCCCTGATCGAGTATAACAAAGTCCTCTGGTTGAGCATAACAAAGTCCTCTGGTCGAGTATAAAAAAGTCCCCTGATCGCGTATAACAAAGTCCCCTCATCTAGTATAACATATCACCTGATCAAGTATAACAAATTCCTCTCGTCGAGAATAACAAAGTCCCCTGAACGAGTATAACAAAGTCCCCAGGTCGAGTATAGCAAAGTCCCCTGATCGAATATAACAAAGTCCCCTGATCAAGTATAAAAAATCCCCTGGTCGAGTATAACAAAGTCCCCTGATCGAGTATAACCAAGTCCCCTGGTCGAGTATAGCAAAGTCCCCTGGTCGAGTATAACAAAGCCCCCTCATCGAGTATAACAAAGGCCCCTAATCGAGTATAACAAAGTCCATAAGTCGAGTATAACAAAGTCCCCTGATTGAGTATAGCAAAGGCCCTGATCCAGTAAGACAAAGTCTCCTGATCGAGTATAACAAAGTCCCCTGATCGAGTAGTAACAAAGTCCCCTGGACACGTATAACAAAGTTCCCTGATCGAGTATAACAAAGTCCCTTGGTCCAGTATAGCAAAGTCCCCTGATCGAGAATAACAAAGTCCCCTGGCCTAGTATAACAAAGTCCCCAGATCGAGCATAACAAAGTCCCCTGATCGATTATAACCTTGTTCCCCGGTCGAGTATAGTAAAGGGCCCTGATCCAGTAAGACAAAGTCTCCTGATCGAGTATAACAAAGTCCCCTGATCGAGTATAACAAAGCCCCCTGGACAAGTTTAACAAAGTTCCCTGATCGTTTATAACAAAGTTCCCTGATAAAGTATAACAAAGACCCCTGAACCGAGTATAACAAAGTCCCCTGATCGGGTATAACATATCCCTTGATCGAGTATAACAAAGTTCCTGGTCGAATACAACAAAGTCCCCTCATCGAGCATAACAAAGTCCCCTGGTTGAGTATAGCAAAGTCCCCTGGTCGAGTATGACAAAGCCCCCTCATGGAGTATAACAAAGGCCCCTAATCGAGTATAACAAAGTCCCCTGATCGAGTATAACAAAGTCCCCTGTTCGAATATAACAAAGTCCCTTGGTTGAGTATAACAAAGTCCCCTGATCGAGTATAACATATCCCCTGATCAAGTATAACAATGTCCTCGAGTCCAGTATGAAAAAGTCCCCAGATCGCGTATAACAAAGTCCCCTGCACGAGTATAACAAAGTCCCCTGATCGAGTATAACAAAGGCCCCTCATTGAGTATAACAAAGTCCATTGGTCAAGTATAAAAAAGTCCCCTGGTCGAGTATAACAAAGTCCCCTGATCGAGTATAGTAAAGGGCCCTGATCCATTAAGACAAAGTCTCCTAATCGAGTATAACAAAGTCCCCTGATCGAGTATAACAAAGTCCCCTGAACCGAGAATAACAAAGTCCCCTGATCGAGTATAACATATCCCCTGATCGAGTATAACAAAGTCCCTGGTCGAGTACAACAAAGTCCCCTCATCAAGTATAACAAAGTCCTCTGGTCGAGTATATAAAAGTCCCGTAATCGCGTATATCAAAGTCCCCTGGCCGAGTATAACAAAGTCCCCTGATCGAGTATAACAAAAGCCCCACATTGAGTATAACAAAGGCCATTGGTCATGTATAAAAAGTCCCCTGGTCGAGTATAACAAAGTCCCCTGATAGGGTATAACAAAGTCCTCTGGTCGAGTATAAAAAAGTCCCCTGATCGAGTATAACAAAGTCCCCTGATCGAGTATAACAAAGTCCCCTGAACCGAGAATAACAAAGTCCCCTGATCGAGTATAACATATCCCCTGATCGAGTATAACAAAGCCTCCTGGACGAGTATAAAAAAAGTCCCCTGATCGAGTATAACAAAGCCCCCTGCTCGGGTATTACAAAATCCCCTGATCGAGTATAACAAAATCCCCTGATTGAGTATAACAAAGGCCCCTGATCAAGTCCAAAATACGCCCCTTAGCGAGTATAACAAAGTCCCCTGATCTAGTATAACAAAGTCCCCTGATCGAGTATAACAAAGCCGCCTCATCGAATATAACAAAGTCCCCTCGTCGCGTATAACAAAGTCCCCTGATCGAGTATAACAAAGCCGCCTCATCGAATATAACAAATTCCCCTCGTCGAGTATAACAAAGTCCCCTGATCGAGTATAACAAAGTCCCCTGGTCCTGTGTAACAAAATAAACTGATCGAGTATAAAAAATTTCTCTGGACAAGTATAACAAAGTCCCTAGACCGAGCATAACAAAGTCCCCTGATCGATTATAACAAAGTCCCATTGTCGAGTATAACAATGTTCCCTGCTCGAGTATAAAAAAGTCCCCTGGTCCTGTATTCCAAAGTAACCTGATTGAGTATAAAAAAGTTCCCTGGCCAAGTATAACAAAGTCCCTAGACCGAGCATAACAAAGTCCCCTGATCGATTATAACAAAGTCCCCTGGTCGAGTATAACAAAGGGCCCTGATCGAGTATAACAAAGTCTCCTAATCGAGTATAACAAAGCCCCCTGGACGAGTATAACAAAGTTCCCTGATCGAGTATAACAAAGTCCACTGGTCCAGTATAACAAAGTCCCCTGATCGAGAATAACATATCACCTGATCGAGTATAACAAAGTCTCCTGGTCGAGTATAACAAAGGGCCCTGATCGAGTAAGACAAAGTCCCCTGATCGAGTATAACAAAGTTTTCTTATCGAGTATAACAAAGGCCCCTGATGGAGTATACCAAAGTCCTCTGATCGAGTATAACAAAGTCCCCTGGCCATGTATAACAAAGTCCCCAGATCGAGCATAACAAAGTACCCTCATCGATTATAAGAAAGTCCCCCGGTCGAGTATAGCAAAGGGCCCTGATCGAGTATAACAAAGTTCCCTGATCGAGTATAACAAAGTCCCCTGATCGAGTATAACAAAGTCCCCTGGTCCAGGATAACAAAGTCCCCTGATCGAGTATAACATATCCCCTGATCGAGTATAACAGAGTCTCCTGGCCCAGTATAACAAATTCCCCAGATCGAGCATAACAAAGTCCCCTGATCGATTATAACAAAGTCCCCTGGTCGATTATAACACAGGGCCCTGATCGAGTAAGACAAAGTCCCCTGATCTAGTATAACAAAGTCCCCTAATCGAGTATAACAAAGCCCCCTGGACGAGTATAACAAAGTCCCCTGATCGAGTATAACAAAGTCCCTTTATCGAATATAACATATCCCCTGATCGAGTATAACAAAGTCCCTGGAGGAGTATACCAAAGTCCCCTGATCGAGTATAACAAAGTCTCCTGATGAAGTATAACCAAGTAACCTGATCGAGTATAAACACGTCCCATGGCCAAGTATTACAAAGTCCCCAGATCGAGCATAACAAAGTCCCCTGGCCCAGTATGACAAAGTCCCCAGATCGAGCATAACAAAGTCCCATGATCGATTATAACAAAGTTCCCTGATTGAGTATAACAAAGTCCCCTGATCGAGTATAACAAAGTCCCCTGGTCCAGTATAACAAAGTACCCTGATCGAGTATAACATATCTCCTGATCGAGTGTAACAAAGTCTCCTGGCCCAGTATAACAAAGTCCCCAGATCGAGCATAACAAAGTCCACTGGACGAGTTTAACAAAGTCCCCTGAACCGAGTATAACAAAGTCCCTGGTGGAGTGTAACAAAGTTCCGTTATCGAGTATAACAAAGTCTCCTGGTCGAGTATAACAAAGTTTTCTTGTCGAGTATAACAAACACCCCTCATCGAGTATAACAAAGTCCCCTGATCTAGTATAACAAAGGCCCCTAATCGAGTATAGCAAAGCCGCCTAATCGAGTATATCAAAGTCCCCTGGTCGAGTATAACAAAGTCCCCTGTTCGAGTGTAACATAGGTCCCTTATCGAGTATAACAAATTCCCCTTATCGAGTAAAGCAAAGTCCCCTTATCGAGTATAACAAAGTCCCCTGATCGAGTATAACAAAGACCCTTGAGCGAGTATAACAAAGTCCGCTGACCGAGTATAACAAAGTCCCCAGATCATGTATAACAAAGTCCCCTGATCGAGTATAGAAAAGTCCCCTGGTCCAGTATAACAAAGTCCCCTGATCGAGTATATAAAAGTCCCCTGGGCCAGTATAACAAAGTCCCCAGATCGAGCATAACAAAGTCCCCTGATCGATTATGACAAAGTCCCCTGGTCGAGTATAGCAAAGGGCCCTGATCGAGCATAACAAAGTCCCCTCATCGAATATAACAAAGCCCCCTGGACGAGTATAACAAAGTCCCCTGATCGAGTATAACAAAGGCCCCTGCTCGAGTATAACAAAGTCCCCTGGTCGAGTATAACAAAGTCCCGTGAGCGTGTATAACATATCCCTTGATTGAGTATAACAAAGTCTCCTGGCCCAGTATAACAAAGTTCCCAGATCGAGCATAACAAAGTCCCATGATCGATTATAACAAAGTCCCCTGACCGAGTATGACATAGGCGTCTGGTCGAGTATGACAAAGTCCCCTGGTCGAGAATAACAAAGTCCCCTCATCGAGTATAACAAAGTCCCCTCATCGAGTACAACATATATCCCCTCATCGAGTATAACAAAGTCCCCTCATCGAGTATAGCAAAGTTCCCTGATCGAGTATAGCAAAGTCCCCTGGTCCAGTATAACAAAGTCCCCAAATCGAGTATAACAAAGGCCCCTCATCGAGTATAGAAAAGTCCATTGGTCGAGTATAATTAAGTCATCTGATCAAGTATAACAAAGTGTTCTTTTCGAGTAAAACATATCCCCAGACCGATTATAACAAAGTCCCCTGGTCGAGTATATCAAAGGGCCCTGATCGAGTAAGACAAAGTCCCCTGCTCGAGTATAACAAAGTCCCCTGATCGAGTATAACAAAGTCCCCTGATCGAATATAACATATGCCCTGATCGAGTATACCAAAGTCCCTGGTGGATTGTACAAAGTCCCCTGATCGAGTATATCAAAGTCTCCTGGTCGAGTATAACAAAGTTTTCTTATCGAGTATAACAAAGTCCGCTGAATAAGTATAACAAAGTAACCTGATCGTGTATAAAAAAGTCCCCTGGCCAAGTATAACAAAGTCCCCAGATCGAGCAAAACAAAGTCCCCTGGCCCAGTATAGCAGTGTCCCCAGATCGAGCATAACAAAGTCCTCTGATCGATTATAACAAAGTCCCCTGATCGAGTATAACAAAGTCCCCTGATCGAGTATAACTGATCGAGTATAACATATCCCCTGATCGAGTATATCAATGTCTCCTGGCCCAGGATAACAAAGTCCCCAGATCGAGCATAACAAAGTCCTCTGATCGATTATAAACAAAATCCCCTGGTCGAGTATAACACAGGGCCCTCATCGAGTAAGACAAAGTCCCCTGATCGAGTAAGAGAAAGTCCCCTGATCGAGTATAACAAGGTCCCCTGATCGAGTATAACAAAGCCCCCTGGACGAGTATAAGAAAGTCCTCCGAACCGAGTATAACAAAGTCCCTGGTGGAGTGTAACAAAGTCCCCTTATCGAGTATAACAAAGTCTCCTGGTCGAGTATAACAAAGTTTTCTTTTCGAGTATAACAAAAGCCCCTGGTCGAGTATAACAAAGTCCCCTCATCGAATATAACAAAGTCCCCTAATCAAGTATAACAAAATCCCCTCATCGAGTTTAACAAAGTCCCTGATCGAGTATAACATATCGCCTGATTGAGTATAACAAAGTCCATGGTGCAGTATAACAAAGTCTCCTGAGCGAGTACAACAAAGTATCCTGGTCGAGTATAACAAAGCTTTCTAATCGAGTATAACAAAGGTCCCTGGTTGAGTAAAACAAAGTCCCCTGATCGAGTAAAAGAAAAGTCCCCTGATCGAGTATAACAAAGTCCCCTGATCGAGTATAAAAAAGTCCCCTGGTCCAGTATAACAAAGTAACCTGATCGAGTATAAAAAAGTCCCCTGGCCAAGTATAACAAAGTCCCCAGACCGAGCATAACAAAGTCCCCTGATCGAATATAACAAAATCCCCTAATCGAGTATAACAAAGCCCCCTGGACGAGTATAACAAAGTTCCGTGATCGAGTATAACAAAGTCGACTGATCGAGTATAACAAGGTCCACTGGTCCAGTATAACAAAGTCCTCTCATCGAGTATAACATATCACCTGATCGAGTATAACAGAGTCCTTGGTGGAGTATAACAATGTCTTCTGATCGAGAACAACAAAGTATCCTGGTCGAGTAGAACAAAGCTTTCTAATCGAGTATAACAAAGGCCCCTGGTCGAGTATAACAAAGTCCCCTGATCGAGTAAAAGAAAAGTCCCCTCATCGATTATAACAAAGTCCACTCATCGAGTATAAAAAAGTCCCCTGGTCCAGTATAACAAAGTAACCTGAATGAGTATAAAAAAGTTCCCTGACCAAGTATAACAAAGTCCCCAGACCGAGCATAACAAAGTCCCCTGATTGAGTTCAACAAAGTCCCCTGATCGAGTATAACAAAGCCCCCTGGACGAGTATAAAAAAGTACCCGGATCGAGTATAACAAAATCCATGGTGGAGTATACCAAAGTCTCCTGGTCGAGTATAACAAAGTTTTCGAATCGAGTATAACAAAGGCCCCTGGTCGAGTATAACAAAGTCCTCTGATCGAGTATAACAAAGTCCCCTGATCAAGTATAACAAAGCAACCTGATAGAGTATAACAAAGTCCCCTGGCCAAGAATAACAAAGTCCCCAGATCGAGCATGACAAAGTCCCCTGGCCCATTATAACAAAGTCCCCAGATCGAGCATAACAAAGTCCCCTGGTCGATTTTAACAAAGTCCCCCGGCCGAGTATAGCAAAGGGCCCTGATCGAGTAAGACAAAGTCCCCTGATCGAGTATAGCAAAGTCCCCTGGTCGAATATAACAAACCCCCCTAATCGAGTATAACAAAGTCACCTGATCGAGTATAACAAAGTTTTCTTTTTGAGTATAACAAACACCCCTCATCGAGTATAACAAAGTCCCCTGATTTAGTATAACAAAGGACCCTAATCGATTATAGCAAAGCCGCCTAATCGAGTATATCAAAGTCCCCTAATCGAGTAAAACAAAGTCTCCTGTTCGAGTCTAACATAAGTCCCCTGATCGAGTATAAAAAAAGTCCCCTGGTCCAGTATAACAAAGTCCCCTGAACGAGCATAACAAAGTCCTCTGATCGATTATAACAAAGTCCCCTGGTCGAGTATAGCAAAGTCACCTGATTCAGTATAACAAAGGACTATGGTCGAGTATAACAAAGTCCCCTGATCGAGTATAACAAAGTCCCCTGATGGAGTATAAAAAAGTCCCCTGGTCCAGTATAACAAATTTCCCTGACCGAGCATAACAAAGTCCCCTGATCGATTATAACAAAGTCCCCTGGTCGAGTATAGCAAAGTCACCTGATCGAGTATAACAAAGCCTCCTGGACGAGTATGACAAAGTCCACTGATCGAGTATAACAAAGTCCCCTAATCGAGTATAACAAAGGCCCCTGATCGAGTATAACATATCCTCTGATCGAGTATAACAAAGGCCCCTGGTCGAGTATAGGAAAGTCACCTGATCGAGTATAACAAAGCCTCCTGGACGAGTAAAACAAAGTTACCTGATCGAGTATAACAAAGCCCCCTGCTCGAAAATAACAAAACCCTGATCGAGTATAACAAAATCCCTGATCGAGTATAACAAAGGCCCTGATCAAGTCCAAAAGGCCCTAAGCGAGTATAACAAAGTCCCCTCATCTCGTATAACAACGGCCCCTGATCGAGTATAACAAAGGCCCCTCATCGAGTAAAACAAAGTTTCCTGATCGAGTATAACAAAGCTGCCTCATCGAATATAACAAAGTCCCCTCATCGAGTACAACAAAGTCCACTGGTTGAGTATAACAAAGTCCCCTAATCGAGTATAACAAAGGCTCGTCATCGAGTATAGCAAAGTTCATTGGTCAAATATAGGAAAGTCCATTGATCGAGTATAACAAGAGTCCCGATCGAGTATAACAAAGGCCTCTGGTCGAGTATGACAAAGTGTCCTAATCAAGTATAAAAAGTCTCCTGGTTGAGTATAAAAAGTCCCTGATGAGTATGACAAAGTCCCTGGTCGGTATAACAAAACCCCCCCTCATCGAGTATAACAAAGGCCCCTAATCGAGTATAACAAAGTCCTGGTCGAGAATAACAAAGTCCCTTGATCGGTATAACAAAGTCCCTGATCGGTATGACAAAGTCCCTGGTCGAGTACAGCAAAGTCCCCTGGTCGAGTATAACAAAGCCCCTCATCAGGTATAACAAAGTCCCTTCATCGGTATAACAAAGTCCCCTCATCGAGTATAACAAAGTCCCTAGTTGAGTATAACAAAGTCTTGATCGAGTATAACATATCCCTGAGCAAGTATAACAAAGTCCTCTGGTCGAGTATAAAAAAGTCTGATCGCATAACAAAATCCCCTGGTCGAGTATAACAAAGTCCTTGATCGAGTGTAACAAAGGCCCTCATTGAGTATAACAAAAGTCCCTAATCGAGTATAACAAAGTCCCCTGATCGAGTATAACAAAGGCCCCTCATCAAGTATTAAAAGGTCTCTGTTAGAGTATAACAAAGTGCCTGATCGAGTATAACAACGTCCCTGGTCGAGTATAACAAAGTCCTAATCGGTATAACAAAGGCCCCTCATCGAGTATAACAAAGCCCCCTGCTCGAGTACAGAAAGTCCCCCGATCGAGCATAAAAAGTTCCCTGATCGCATGACATATCCCTGATCGAGTATAACAAAGTCCTCTGGTCGAGTATAAAAAGAGTCCTCTGATGCGTAAGCAAGTCCTGGTCGAGTATAACAAAGTCCTGATCGAGTATAACAAGGCCCCTCATTGAGAATAACAAAGTCCATTAGTCAAGTATAAAAAGAGTCCTGGTCGAGTATATCAAAGTCCCCTGATAGGGTATAACAAAGTCCCCTGATCGAGTATAACAAAGTCCCCTGACCAAGTATAACAAAGTCCCCTGGTTGAGCATAACAAAGTCCTCTGATCGAGTTTAACATATCCCCTGATTGAGTATAACAAAGTCCTCTGGTCGAGTATAAAAAAGTCCAATGATCGCGTTTAACAAAGTTCCCTGCTCGAGTATAACAAAGTACCCTGATCGAGTATAACAAAGGCCGCTCATCGAGTATAACAAAGTCCATTGGTCCAGTATAAAAAAGTCCCCTGTTCGAGAATAAGAATGTCCTCTGGTCGAGTATAACAAAGTCCCCTGGTCGAGTATAGCAAAGTCACCTGATCGAGTATAACAAAGTCCCCTAGTCGAGTATAGCAAAGTCCCCTGATCAAGTATAACATATCCCCTGATCAAGTATAACAAAGTCCTCTGGTCGAGTATAAAAAAGTCCCTGATCGAGTATAACAAAGTCCTTGGTTGAGCATAACAAAGTCCCATGATCGAGTATAACATATCCCCTGATCGAGTATAACAAAGTCCTCTGGTCGAGTATAAAAAAGTCCCCTGATCGCGTATAACAAAGTCCCTGGTTGAGCATAAAAAAGTCCCCTGATCGAGTATAACATTACCGTCGAATCGAGTATAGCAAAGTCCCCTGGTCGAGTATAACAAAGTCTCCTTATCAGGAATAACAAAGTCCCCTAGTCAAGTATAAGAAAGTCCCCTGGTCGAGTATAACAAAGTCCCCTGATTGAGTATAACAAAGGCCCCTCTTTGAGTATAACAATGGCTATTGGCCAAGTATAAAAAGTACCCTGGTCGAGTATCACAAAGTCCCCTGATAGGGTATAACAAAGTCCTCTGGTCGAGTATAAAAAGTCGCCTCATCGAGTATAACAAAGTCCCCTGGTCGAGTATAACAAAGTCCCCTGATCG
>NW_024726107.1:1953084-1967341 GCF_018991925.1 Homarus americanus
ATAAGAAAGTCCACTAATCGAGTATAATGTTCCCTAGTCGAGTATAACAAAGCCCCTCATCGAGCAATAAAGCCCCTAATCGAGTATATTGGAAGTCCTGTCGATATAACAAGTCCTCTGATCGAGTATAACAAAGTCCCTGGTTGAGTATAAGAAAGCTCAACGATAGAGTATAACATATCTTCATCAAGTATAACAAAGTCCTCTGGTCGAGAAAGGCAAAAGTCCCCTCTCGAATATACCGAAGTCCTGGCGGCCATAACAAAGTCCCCTGATCGAGTATAGTAGCCCTCATCGAGTAAGGCAATTCAGCCCCTTGCATGACTATAACAAAGTCCCTGATCAGGTATAAAAGTCCTGATCAGTGTGTAGCAGAGTCCTAGTTGGAGTATAATAAGTCCCCTGATCGAGTATAACTATCTGATCCGTGCAAAAGTCCTCTGGTCGAGTATAAAAAAGTCCCCTGATCGCGTATAACAAAGTCCCCTGGTCGAATATAACAAAGTCCCCTGATCGAGTATAACAAAGGCCCCTCATTGAGTATAGCAAAGTCCCCTGATCGAGTATAACAAAGGCCCCACATTGAGTATAACAAAGTCCACTGGGCAAGTATAAAAAAGTCCCCTGGTCGAGTATAACAAAGTCCCCTGATCGAGTACAACAAAGTCCCCTGGTCGAGTTCAACAAAGCCCCCTGCACAATTATAACAAAATCCCCTGATCGAGTTTAACAAAGTCCCCTCATCGAGTATAACAAAAGCCACTGATCGAGTCCAAAAAAGGCCCCTAATCGAGTATAATAATGTCCCCTGATCTAGTATAACAAAGGCCCCTATTCGAGTATAACAAAGGCCCCTCATTGAGTATAAAAAAGTCCACTGGTCAAGTATAAAAAAGTCCCCTGGTCAAGTATAACAAAGTCCCCTGATCAAGTATAACAAAATCCCCTGATCGAGTTTAACAAAGTCCCCTCATCGAGTATAACAAAAGCCACTGATCGAGTCCAAAAAAGGCCCATAATCGAGTATAATAATGTCCCCTGATCTAGTATAACAAAGGCCCCTCTTCGAGTATTACAAAGGCCCCTCACCGAGTATAACAAAGTCCCCTGATCGAGCATAACAAAGCCGCCTAATCGAGTATAACAAAGTCCCCTTATCGAGTATAACAAATTCCCTTATCGAGTATAGCAAAGTCCTCTTATCGAGTATAACAAAGTTCCCTTATCGAGTAAAACTAAGCCCCCTGGACGAGTATAACAAAGTCCCCTGAACCGAGTATAACAAAATCCCCTGATCGAGTATAACAAATTCCCTGATCGAGAATAACAAAGGCCCATCATTGAGTATAACAAAGTCCCTTGGTCGAGTATAACAAAGTTCCATGATCTGGTCCCTCATCAGGTATAACAAGAGTCCTGGTCATGTAAAAGTCCCTGGTAAAGGTGTAAAGAGTTCTGATGGTATAACAAAGCCACTGCCTGCAGTACGCTGAAATCCTGATCGAGTATAAATAAGTCCCTCATCGGGTATAAAGAAGATACAGTCAGCAGGAACCAATTTTCATCGGGTGCAACAGGTCTGATCTGTTCTAACAAGGCCTCTTGGTATAACAAAGGCCTCTCATCCAGGTATATGAGTTCCTTTCAGGTATAATAAAGCCGCCTAATCGGTATAAAGTCCGTTAATAAAGGTATAACAAGTCCTCTTGGTCTAACCGGGTCCTTATAAGGTGTAACAAATTCCCTTGTCAGGTATAACAAAGTCACAGATCGGGTATATCTGGTCTGATAAAGTGCAACAGCCCTGGACGGTATAACAGTCCCCTGAACAGGTAACAAGGTCCCCTGATAAGGTATAACATATCCCCTCATCGAGTATAAGAAAGTCTCCTGGTCGAGTAAAACAAAGTTTTCTGATCGAGTATAACAAAGGCCCGTGGTCGAGTATAACAAATTCCTCTGATCGAGTATAACTAAGCCCCCTGGACGAGTATAACAAAGTCCCTTCAACCGAGTATAACAAAATCCCCTGATCGAGTATAACATATCCCCTGATCGTGTAAAACAAAGTCACCGGTGGAGTATAACAAAGTCCCCTAATCGAGTATAACAAAGTCTCCTGGTCGAGTATAACAAAGTTTTCTAATCGAGTATAACAAAGAACCCTGGTCGAGTATAACAAAGTCCTCTGACCGAGTATAAGAAAGTCCCCTGATCGAGTATAACAAAGTCCCCTAATCATGTATAACAAAGTTTCCTGATCGAGTATAACAAAGTCCCCTGGTCGAGAATAGCAAAGTCCCCTGGTCGAATGTAACAAAGCCCCCCTATTGAGTATAACAAAGGCCTCTGGTCGAGTATGAAAATGTCCCCTGATCAAGTATAAAAAAGTCTACTGGTCGAGTATAACAAAGTCCCATCATCGAGTATAGCAAAGTCCCCTGGCCGAGAATAACAAAGCCCCCTCATCGAGTATAACAAAGGCCCCTAATCGAGTATAACAAAGTCCCCTCATCGAGTACAAGAAAGTTCCCTGATCGAGTATAACAAAGTCCCCTGATTGAGTATAACAAAGTCCCCTAATCGAGTTTAACATGTCCCCTGATCAAGTATAACAAAGTCCTCTGGTCGAGTATAAAAAAGTCCCCTGATCGCGTATAACAAAGCCCCCCGATTGAGTATAACAAAGCCCTCTGGTCGAGTATGAAAATGTCCCCTGATCAAGTATAAAAAAGTCTACTGGTCGAGTATAACAAAGTCCCCTAATCAAGTGTAACAAAGTCCTCTGGTGGAGTATAAAAAAGTCCCCTGATCGCGTATAACAAAGTCCCACGATTGAGTATAACAAAGGCCTCTGGTCGAGTATGAAAATGTCCCCTGATCAGGTATAAAAAATTCTACTGGTCGAGTATAACAAAGTCCCCTGATTGAGTATAACAAAGTCCCCTGGTCGGATATAACTAAGTCTCCTGATCGAGTATAACAAAGGCCCCTCATTGAGTATAACAAAGTCCATTGGTCAGGTATAAAAAACTCCCCTGGTCGAATATAACAAAGTCCCCTGATCGAGTATAAAAAAGTCCCTTGGTCGAGTATAACAAAGTCCCCTGATCGAGTATAACAAAGTCCCTTGGTCGAGTATAACAAAGTCCCCTGATCGAGTATAAAAAAGTCCCTTGGTCGAGTATAACAAAGTCCCCTGATCGAGTATAACAAAGTCCCTTGGTCGAGTAAAACAAAGTCCCCTGATCGAGTATAACAAAGGCCCCTCATCGAGTATAACAAAGTCCCCTAATCTAGTATAACAAAGTCCCCTCATCGAGTATAACAAAGGCCCCTCATCGAGTATAAGAAAGTGCCCTGATTGAGTATAACAAAGCCGCCTAATCAAGTATAACAAAGTCCCCTGGTCGAGTATAAAAAGTCCGCTGTTCAAGTCTAACAAAGTCCCCTTATCGAGTATAACAAATTCCCCTTATCGATTAAAACAAAGTCCTCTTATCTAGTATAACAAAGTCCCCTGATCGAGTATAACAAAGCCCCCTGGACGAGTATAACAAAGACCCCTGACCCGAGTATAACAAAGTCCCCTGATCGAGTATAACATATCCCCTGATCGAGTATAATAAAGTCCCCGATGGAGTATAACAAAGTCCCCTAATCGAGTATAACAAAGTCTCCTGGTCGAGTATAACAAAGTTTTCTAATCGAGTATAACAAAGGCCCTTGGTCGAGTATAACAAAGTCCTCTGATCGAGTATAACAAAGTCCCCTAATCAGGTATAACAAAGTCCCCTGATCGAGTATAACAAAGTTCCCTGATCGAGTATAACAAAGTCCCCTGGTCGAGTATAGCAAAGTCCTTTGGGCGAGTATAACAAAGCCCCCTCATCGAGTGTAACAAAGGCCCCTAATCGAGTATAACAAAGTCCCCTCATCGAATATAACAAAGTCCCCTGATCGTGTATAACAAAGTCCCCTGTTTGAGTATAACAAAGTCCCCTGATCGAGTATAACATATCCCATGACCGCGTATAACAAAGTCCCCTGGTCGAATATAACAAAGTCCCCTCATCGAGTATAACAAAGGCCCCTCATTGAGTATAACAAAGTCCATTGCTCAAGTATAAAAAAGTCCACTGGTCGAATATTACAAAGTCCCCTGATCGAGTATAACAAAGGCCCCTCATCGAGTATAACAAAGTCCACTGGTCAAGTATAAAAAATTCCCCTGGTCGAGTATAACAAAGTCCTCTGATCGAGTATAACAAAGTCCCCTGGTCGAGTATAGCAAAGTCCCCTGGTCGAGTATATCAAAGCCCCCTCATCGAGTATAACAAAGTCTCCTGCTCGAGTATTACAAAGTCCCCTGCTTGAGTATAGCAAAGTCCCCCTTTCGAGTATAACATATCCCCTGATCGAGTATAACAAAGTCCATTGCTCAAGTAAAAAAAAGGCCCCTGGTCGAATATATCAAAGTCCCCTGATCGAGTATAACAAAGGCCTCTGGTCGAGTATGACAAAGTACCCTGATCAAGTATAAAAAAGTCCGCTGGTCGAGTATAACAAATTCCCCTGATCGAGTATAACAAAGTCCCGTGGTCGAGTATAACAAAGTCCCTTGGTCGAGTATAGCAAAGTCCCCTGATCAGGTATAAAAAAGTCTCCTGGTCGAGTATAACAAAGTCCCCTGGTCGAGTATAGCAAAGTCCCCTGGTCGAGTATAACAAAGCACCCTCATCGAGTATAACAAAGGCCCCTAATCGAGTATAACAAAGTCCCCTGATCGAGTATAACAAAGTACTCTGATCGACTATAAGAAAGTCCCCTGGTTGAGTATAACAAAGTCTCCTGATCGAGTATAACATATCCCTTGATCAAGTATAGCAAAGTCCTCTGGTCGAGTATAAAAAGTCCCCTGATCGCATATAACAAAGTCCCCTGGTCCAGTATAACAAAGTCCCCAGATCGAGTATAACAAAGTCCCTTGCTTGAGCATAACCAAGTCGACTGATCGAGTAAAACAAAGGCCCCTCATCGAATATAACAAAGTTCTCTGGTCGAGTATAAAAAAGTCCCCTCCTCGAGTATAACAAAGTCCCTTGGTCGAGCATAACTAAGTCCCCTAATCGAGTATAACAAAGGCCCCTCATCGAGTATAACAAAGTCCATTGGTCAAGTATAAAAAAGTCCCCTGGTCGAGTATAACAGTCCCCTGGTCGAGTATAGCAAAGTCCCCTGATCGAGTATAACAAAGCCTACTGATCGAGTATAATAAAGTCCCCTGATCGAGTATTACAAAGGCCCCTGCACGAGTATAACAAAGTCCCCTTATCGAGTATAACAAAGTCCCCTCATCAAGTATAACAAACGCCACTCATCGAGTATAACAAAGTCCCGTGATCGAGTATAACAAAGCCGCCTAATCGAGTATAACAAAGTCCCCTGCACGAGTATAACAAAGTCCTCTTATCGAGAATAACAAAGTCCCCTGATCGAGTATAACAAAGCCCCCTGGACGAGTATAACAAAGTCCCCTGAACCGAGTATAACAACGTCCCCTGATCGAGTATATCATATCCCCTGATCGAGTATAAAAAAGTCTCCGGTGGAGTATAACAAAATCCCCTGATCGAGTATAGCAAAGTCCCCTGATCGAGTATAACATATCCCCTGATCAAGTATAACAAAGTCTTCTGGTCGAGTATAATAAAGTCCCCTAATCGAGTATAAAAAAGTCCATTGGTCAAATATAGGAAAATCCACTGATCGAGAATAAGAAAGTCCCCCGATCGAGTTTAACAAAGGCTTCTGGTCGAGTATGACAAAGGCCCCTCATCGAGTATAACAAAGTTCATTGGTCAAGTATAAAAAAGTCCCCTGGTCGAGTATACGAAAGTCCCCTGATCGAGTATAACAAAGACCCCTGGTCGAGTATAGCAAAGTCCCCTGATCGAGTATAACAAAGCCCCCTGATCGAGTATAACAAAGGCCCCTCATCGAGTATAACAAAGTTCATTGGTCAAGTATAAAAAGTCCTGGTCGGTATACGAAAGTCCCCTGATCGAGTATAACAAAAGACCCTGGTCGATATAGCAAAGTCCCTTATCGAGTATAAAATAAAGCCCCTGCTCGAGTATAACAAAGTCCCCTGATCGAGTCTAACAAAGTCCCCTTATCGAGTATAACAAATTCGCCTTATCGAGTATAACAAAGTCCCCTTATCGAGTATAACAAAGTCGCTTGGTCGAGTATAACAAAGTCCCCTGATCGAGTATAACAAAGTCCCCGGTTGAGTATAACAAAGTCCCCTAATCGAGTATAACAAAGTCCCCTGGTCGAGTATAGCAAAGTCCCCTGGTCAAGTATAACAAAGCCCCCTGATCGAGTATAACAAAGGTCCCTCATCGAGTATAACAAAGTTCATTGGTCAAGTATAAAAAAGTCCCCTGGTCGAGTATACGAAAGTCCCCTGATCGAGTATAACAAAGACCCCTGGTCGAGTATAGCAAAGTCCCCTGATCGAGTATAACAAAGCCCCCTGCTCGAGTATAACAAAGTCCCCTGATCGAGTCTAACAAAGTTCCCTTATCGAGTATAAGAAATTCGCCTTATCGAGTATAACAAAGTCCCCTAATCGAGTATAACAAAGTCCCCTCATCGACTATAACAATGTCCATTGGTCAAGTATAAAAAAGTCCCTGGTCGAGTATAAGAAATTCCCCTGATCGAGGATAACAAAGTCCCCTGGTCGAGTATAAGAAAATCCCCTGGTCGAGTATAGCAAAGTCCCATTATCAAGTATAAAAAAGTCTCCTGGTCGAGTATAACAGTCCCCTGATCGAGTATAACAAAGTCCCCTGGTCGAGTATAGCAAAGTCCTCTGGTCGAGTATAAGAAAGCCCCCTCATCGAGTATAACAAAGGCCCCTAATCGAGTATAACAAAGTCCCCTGATCGAGTATAACAAAGTCCTCTGATCAAGTATAAGAAAGTCCCTTGGTTGAGTATAACAAAGTCCCCTGATCGAGTGTAACATATCCCTTGATCAAGTATAGCAAAGTCCCCTGGTCGAGTATAAAAAAGTCTCCTGATCGTGTATAACAAAGTCCCCTGGTCGAGTATAACAAAGTCTGCTGATCGAGTAAAACAAAGCCCCTTGGTCGAGCATAACCAAGTCCCCTGATCGAGTAAAACAAAGGCCCCTCATCGAGTACAACAAAGTCCTTTGGTCAAGTATAGCAAAGTCCCCTAATCAAGTATAAAAAAGTCTCCTGGTCGAGTATAACAAAGTCCCCTGGTCGAGTATAACAAAGTCCCCTGGTCGAGTATAGCAAAGTCCCCTGATCGAGTATAACAAAGCCTACTGATCGAGTATAACACAGTCCCGTGATCGAGTATAACAAAGCCCCCTGCACGAGTATAACAAAGTCCCCTTATCGAGTATAAGAAAGTCCCCTAATCGAGTATAACAAACGCCACTCATCGAGTATAACAAAGTCCCCTGATCGAGTATAACAAAGCCGCCTAATTGAGTATAACAAAGTCCCCTGGTCGAGTATAACAAATTCCACTGTTCGAGTCTAACAAATTCCCCTTATCGAGTATAACAAAGTCCTCTTATCGAGTTTAACAAATTCCCTGATCGAGTATAACAAAGTCGCCAGATCTAATATAACAAAGGCCCCTGGACTTTGTTATACTCAATGAGGGGCCTTTGTTATACTCGATCAAGGGACTTTGTTATACTCGACCAGGGGACTTTGTTATATGCGATCAGGGGACTTTTTTTATTCTCGACCGGAGGACTTTGTTATACTCGATCAGGGATATGTTATACTCTATGAGGGGACTTTGTTATACTCGATGAGGGGGCTTTGTTATACTTGACCAGGGGACTTTGCTATACCCGACCAGGGGACTTTGTTATAATCGATCAGTGGACTTTGTTATACTCGAGTAGGAAACTTTTTTATACTTGATCAGGTAACTTTGTCACACTCGACCAGAGGCCTTTGTTATACTCGATCGGGGGAATTTCTTATACTCGATGAGTGGACGTTCCTATATTTGACCAATGGACTTTGCTATACTTGATGAGGAGCCTTTGATATACTCGATAAGGGGACTTTGTTATACTTGATCAGGGGACTTTGTTATTCTCGATCAGGGTACTTTTTTATACTTGACCAATGGACTTTGTTATACTCAATGAGAGGCCTTTGTTATACTCGATCATGGGACTTTGTTGTGCTCGACCAGGGGACTTTGTTATATGCAATCAGGGGACTTTTCTTATACTCGACCAGAGGACTTTGTTATACTCGATCAGGTGATATATTATACTCGATGAGGAGACTTTGTTGTACTCGTCCAGGGAACTTTTTTATACTCGACCAGACAACTAAGTTATACTTGATCAGGGGATATGTTATACTCGATCAGGGGACTTTGTTATACTTAATCAAGGGTCTTTGTTATACTCGAACAGGGGACTTTGTTGTACTCGATAGGGGACTTTGTTATACTCGATTAGGGGCCATTTTTATACTCGATGAAGGGGCTTTGTTATACTCGACCAGGAGACTTTTTTATACTTGATCAGGGGACTTTGTCATACTCGACCAGAGGCCTTTGTTATACAAGATCGGGGGACTTTGTTATACTCGATCGGTGGACTTTCCTATATTTGACCAATGGACTTTCCCTATACTCGATGAGGGGCCTTTGTTTTACTCGATTAGGGGACTTTGTTATACTCGACCAGGGGACTTTGTTATGCTCGATCAGGGGACTTTATTATACTCGACCAGAGGACTATGTTATACTCGATCAGGGGACTTTGTTATACTCGATCAGGGGACTTTGTTATACTCGACCAGAGGACTTTGTTATACTCGATCAGGGGACTTTGTTATACTCGGTTCAGGGGACTTTGTTATACTCGTCCAGGGGGCTTTGTTATACTCGATCAGGGGACTTTGTCTTACTCGATCAGGGCCCTTTGTTAAACTCGACCAGGGGAATTTGTTATAATCGATCAGAGGACTTTGTTTTGCTCTATCAGGGGACTTTGTTATACTCGATCAGGAGACTTTTGTTATACTCGATCAGGGGACTTTGATATACTCGACCAGCGGCCTTTGTTATACTCGATCAGGGGACTTTCTTGTACTCGATAAGGGGACCTTGTTATTCACGATCAGGGAACTTTGTTATACTTGTCCAGGGGGCTTTGTTGTACTCGATCAGGGGACCTTCTTATGCTCGATCTGGTGACTTTGTTATACAGGGCCAGGGGACTGTTTTGTACTCGATCATAGGATTTTGCTATACTGGACCAGGGGACTTTTTTATTCTCGATCAGGGGACTTTGTTATAATCGATCAGGGGACTTTTGTTATATTCGATCAGGGGAATTTGTTATACTCGACCAGTGGCCTTTGTTATACTCGATTATGGGACTTTGTTATACTCGATACGGGAACTTTGTTATACTCGACCAGAGGACTTTGTTATACTGGAAGAGGGGATATGTTATACGCGATCAGGGGACTTTTTCTACTCGACCAGAGGACTTTGTTATACTCGATGAGGGATATGTTATACTCGGTTCATGGGATTTTGTTACACTCGACCAGGGGACTTTTCATTCTTGACCAATGGCCTTTGTTATACTCGACCAGGGGACTTTTTTATACTCGATGAGGGGACTTTGTTGTACTCGACCAGGGGACTTTGTTATAATCGATTTGGGGACTTTGTTTTAGTCGATCAGGGGACTTTGTTATACTCCATCAGGGGACTTTTGTTATACTCGATCAGGGGTCTTTGATATACTCGACCAGGGGCCTTTGTTATACTCGATCAGGGGACTTTGTTATACTCCATCAGGGGACTTTTGTTATACTCGATCAGGGGTCTTTGATATACTCGACCAGGGGCCTTTGTTATACAGGGTCAGGGGACTTTTTTATACTCGATCAGGGGACTTTGTTATACTGGACCAGGGGACTTTGTTATACTGGGCCAGGGGACTTTTTTATACTCGATCAGGGGACTTTGTTATACTGGACCTGGGGACTTTTTTATACTTGATCAGGGGACTTTGTTATACTCGATCATGGGACTTTTGTTATACTCGATCAGGGGACCTTGTTATACTCGACCAGGGGCCTTTGTTATACTCGATTAGGGGACTTTTTTAGACTCGAACACGGGACTTTGTTATACTCGACCAGGGGACTTTGATATACCCGATTAGGCGGCTTTGTTATACTCGATCAGGGGACTTTGTTATACTCGATGAAGGGCCTTTGTCATACTCGATGAGGGGCCTTTGTTATAATAGTTCAGGGTACTTTGTTATACTCGATTAGGGGCCGTTTTTGGATTCGATTAGTGGCCTTTGTTATACTCGATGAGTGGAATTTGTTATCCTCGATCAGGGGACTTTGTTATACTCGATCAGGAGGCTTTGTTATAATCGATCAAGGGACTTTGTTATACTCGACCAGGGGCCTTTGTTATAGTAGATCAGGGATCTTTGCTATACTCGAGCAGGGGGCTTTGTTATACTCGATGAGGGGCCTTTGTTATACTCGATCAGGGGACTTTGTTATACTCAATGAGGGGCTTTTATTACACTCGATCAAGGGAATTTGTTATACTCGACCAGGGGACTTTGTTATAACCTGAACAGGGGATATGTTATACTCGATCAGGGGACTTTGTTACACTCAACCAGGGGACTTTGTTATACTCGATGAGGAGACTTTGTTATTCTCGATCAGGGGACTTTGTTATACTCGATTAGGGGCCTTTGTTATACTCGATGAGGGGGCTTTGTTATACTCGACCAGGGGACTTTGCTATACTCGGCCAGGAGACTTTGTCATACTTGATCAGGGGACTTTGTTATACTCGACCAGGAGACTTTTTTATACTTGATCAGGGGACTTATCATGCTCGACCAGAGGCCTTTGTTATATCGATCGGGGGACTTTGTTATACTCGATCAGTGGACTATCCTATATTTGACCAATGGTCTTTGCTATCCTCGATGAGGGGCCTTTGTTATATTCGATTAATGGACTTTGTTATACTCGACCAGGGGACTTTGTTAAACTCGATCAGGGTACTTTGTTAAATCGACCAGAGGACTTTGTTATGCTCGTTAAGGGGCCTTTGTTATACTCGATGAGGGGACTTTGTTATACTCGATCAGGGGACTTTGTTATAAACGATCAGGGAACTTTGTTATACTTGTCCAGGGGGCTTTGTTATATTTGATCAGGGGACTTTGTTATACTCGATCAGGAGACTTTGTTATACTGGAACAGGGGACTTTGTTATACCCGATCAGGGAACTTTGTTATAAACGATCAGGGAACTTTGTTATACTTGTCCAGGGGGCTTTGTTATACTTGATCAGGGGACTTTGTTATACTCGATCAAGAGATTTTGTCTTACTGGATCAGGGCCCTTTGCTATACTCGACCAGGGGACTTTGTTATAATCGATTAGGGGACTTTGTTATGCTCGATCTGGGGACTTTGTTATACTGGGCCAGGAGTCTTTGTTATACTCGATCAGGCGACTTTGTTATACTGGAACAGGGGACTTTGTTATACTCGATCAGGGAACTTTGTTATAAACGATCAGGGAACTTTGTTATACTTGTCCAGGGGGCTTTGTTATACTTGATCAGGGGACTTTGTTATACTCGATCAAGAGATTTTGTCTTACTGGATCAGGGCCCTTTGCTATACTCGACCAGGGGACTTTGTTATAATCGATCAGGGGACTTTGTTATGCTCGATCTGGGGACTTTGTTATACTGGGCCAGGGGACTTTTTTATACTCGATCAGGGGACTTTGTTATACTCGACCAGGGGTCTTTGTTATACTTGATTAGGGGATTTTGTTATACTCAATAAGGGGACTTTGTTATACTCGATAAGGGGAATTGGTTATACTCGATAAGGGGACTTTTTTAGACTCGAACACTGGACTTTGTTATACTCGACCAGGGGACTTTGTTATACCCGATTAGGCGGCTTTGTTATACTCGATCAGGGGACTTTGTTATACTCGATGAGGGGCCTTTGTCATACTCGATTAGGGGCCTTTGTTATACTAGTTCAGGGGACTTTGTTATACTCGATTAGGGGCCTTTTTTGGACTCGATTAGTGGCCTTTGTTATACTCGATGAGTGGACTTTGTTATAATCGATCAGGGGACTTTGTTGTACTCGAGCACGGGGCTTTGTTATCCTCGATCAGGGGACTTTGTTATACTCGATCAGGAGGCTTTGTTTTAATCGATCAAGGGACTTTGTTATACTCGACCAGGGGCCTTTGTTATCCTCGATTAGGGGACTTTGTTATTCCTGATAAGGAGACTTTCTTATACTCGACCAGGGGACTTTGTTATACTCGATTCGGCGGTTTTGTTATACTCGATCAGGGGACTTTTTTATAATTGATGACTGGCCTTTGTTATACTCGATGAGGGGCCTTTGTTATAGTAGATCAGGGGACTTTGCTATACTCTTGCAGTGGGCTTTGTTATACTCGATGAGGGGCCTTTGTTATACTCGAACAGGGGACTTTGTTATACTCAATGAGGGGCCTTTATTACACTCGATCAAGGGACTTTGTTATACTCGACCAGGGGACTTTGTTATAACCTGAACAGGGGATATGTTATACTCGATCAGGGGATTTTGTTATTCTCGATCAGGGGACTTTTTTATACTCGATTAGGATCTTTTTATTCTCGACCCATGGACTTTGTACACTCGATCAGAATGTTATATACTCGATCAGGGACTTTGTTGTATAACCAGAAGACTTTGTTATACTCGATCAGGGGACTTTGTTACTCAATCGGGGGACTTTGTTATATCGATTGGGGCCTTTGTATATACTCAATGGGGCTGTTATATACTCGACGAGGACTGTTATATAGATCAGGGACTTTCTTATATAGGAGGGTGCTGTTATAATAGATCAGGGTACTTTGTTATACTCGACGAGGGACTTTGCTATACTCGATCAGGGGACTTTGGTATACTCGATCAGGACTTTGTTATACTCGTCCAGGGGCTTTGTTATACTAGGATCATGGAATTTGTTATCTCGATCAGGGCTGTTATACTAGGATCAGGGGACTTTGTTATTCTCGACCAGGGGACTTTGTTATACTCGACCAGGGCCTTTGTTATATGGTCTGGGGTCTTTGTTATACTGGGCCTGGAGACTTTGTTATACTCGATCAGGATATGTTATACTCGATCAGGGATATGATATATGATCAGGGACTTTGTTATACTGGACCAGGGACTTTGTTATACTCGATCAGGGACTTTTTTACTTACGATCAGGACTTTGTTATCTCGTCTTGGCGGCTGTTTTATACTCGATCAGGTGACTTTGATATACTAGATCAAGGGGACTGCCTCGATCAGGGCCCTTTGCTACTCTCGACCAAGGGACTTTGTTATAATCGATCAGGGGACTGTTATATGCTCGATATGGGGACTTTGTTATACTGGGCCAAAGACTTTTGTACTCGATCAGGGACTTTGTTATACTGGACAGGGGACTTTTATTCTCGATCAAGGGACGTGTTATACTCGATCAGCGACTTTGTTATACTCGATGAGGCTGTTATCTCGACCAGGGACTTTCTGTACTCGACCGGGGACTTTGTTTTTACTTGATCGGACTTTTCATACTTGATTAGAGGACTTTGTTATACTCGACCAGGGCCTTTGTTATACTCGATTAAACTGTTATACTCGACCAGGGGCTTTGTTACTACTCCACAGGGACTTTGTATCCTCGATCCAGGATATGTTATACTCGATCAGGGACTTTGTTCTATAATGGTTCAAGGTGACTTTGTTATTCTCGACCTGGGGACTTTGTTATACTCGTTCAGGGGACTTTGTTATACTCGACTAGAGAATTTGTTTTACTGATCAGGTGATATGTTATACTCGATGGGGACTGTTATACGCGATCAGGGACTTTTTATACTCGACCAGAGGACTGTTATGCTCAACCAGAGGACTTTGTTATACTCGATCAGGGTACTTTGTTATACTCGTTCACGGCTTTGTTATACCCTATGAGGGACTTTGTTCTCGATCAGGGTTTTATACGACAAATGGACTTTGTTATACTCGATCAGGGACTTTGTTATACTGGATCAGGGGCTTTTGTTATACTCGTCTAGGGGCTTTTATACT
>NW_024726107.1:1967441-1992152 GCF_018991925.1 Homarus americanus
CTCGAACAGGGTACTTTTTTATACTTGACCAATGGACTTTGTTATACTCGATGAGCGGCCTTCGTTATACTCGATCAGGTGACTTTGTTATACTCGATCAGGACACTTTGTCTTACTAGTTCAGGGCCCTTTGTTATACTCGACCAGGGGACGTTGTTATAATCGATCAGGAGAATCTGTTATACTTGATCAGGCGACTTTGTTATACTCGATCAGGGTAGTTTTGTTATACTCGATCAGGGAACTTTGTTATACTCGACCAGGGGCCTTTGTTATACTCGATCAGGGGACTTTGTTAAACTCGATTAGGGGACTTTGTTATACTCGATAAGGCGACTTTGTTATACTCGAAAAGGTGACTTTGTTATACTCGACCAGGGGACATTGTTATACTCGATTAGGCGGCTTTGTTATACTCGATGAGGGGACTTTGTTATACTCGATGAGGAGCTTTTGTTATACTCGATGAGGGGCCTTTGTTATAATAGATCAGGGGACTTTGTCATACTCGATCAGGGGACTTTGTTATACTCGAGCAGGAGACTTTTTTATACTTGATCAGGGGACTTTGTCATACTCGACCAGAGTCCTTTGTTATACTCGATTGGGGGACTTTGTTATACTCGATCAGAGGACTTTCCTATATTTGACCAATGGTCTTTTTATACTTGATGAGGGGCCTTTGTTATACTCGATTAGGGGACTTTGTTATATTCGACCAGGGGACTTTGTTATACTCGATGAGGGTACTTTGTTAAATCGAGCAGAGGACTTTGTTATACTCGATAAGGGGCCTTTGTTATACTCGATGAGGGGACTTTGTTAAACTCGACAAGGGGACTTTGTTATATTCGATGAGGCAGCTTTGTCATACTCGATCAGGGGACTTTGTTTTACTAGATGATTGGCCTTTGTTATACTCGATCAGGGGCCTTTGTTATACTCGAGCAGGAGACTTTTTTATACTTGATCAGGGGACTTTGTCATTCTCGACCAGAGTCCTTTGTTATACTCGATTGGGGGACTTTGTTATACTCGATCAGAGGACTTTCCTATATTTGACCAATGGTCTTTTTATACTTGATGAGGGGCCTTTGTTATACTCGATTAGGGGACTTTGTTATATTCGACCAGGGGACTTTGTTATACTCGATCAGGGTACTTTGTTAAATCGAGCAGAGGACTTTGTTGTACTCGATAAGGGGCCTTTGTTATACTCGATGAGGGGACTTTGTTATACTCGACAAGGGGACTTTGTTATATTCGATGAGGCAGCTTTGTCATACTCGATCAGAGGACTTTGTTTTACTCGATGATTGGCCTTTGTTATACTCGATCAGGGGCCTTTGTTATACTCGATCAGGGGCCTTTGTTATACTAGATGAGGGGACTTTGTTATACTCGATCAGGGGATTTTGTTATTTTCGAGCAGGAGGCTTTGTTATACTCGATCAGATGACTTTGATATACTCGACCAGGGGACTTTGTTATACTCGACCAGAGGATATTCTTTTACTCGAACAGGGGCCTATTTTATACTTGACCAATGGACTTTGTTATACTCGATGAGCGGCCTTTCTTATACTCGATCAGGGGGCTTTGTTATACTCGATCAGGGGATATGTTATACGCGATCAGGGGACTTTCTTATGCTCAACCAGAGGACTTTGTTATACTCGGTCAGGGGACTTTGTTATACTCGATTAGGGTACTTTGTTATACCCAATCAGGGGACTTTGATATACTCGACCAGGGGACTTTTTATACTTGACCAATGGACTTTGTTATACTCATTGAGGGGCCTTTGTTATACTCGATCAGAGGACTTTGTTATACTTGTTCAGGGGACTTTGTTATACGCGATGAGGAGACTTTTTTATACTCGACCAGAGGACTTTGTTATACTCGATCAGGGGATATGTTATCCTCGATCAGGGGACTTTTTTATGCTCGATCAGGGGACTTTGTTATTCTCGATGAGGGGGCTTTGTTATAATCGACCAGGGGACTTTGCTATACTCGACTAGGGGACTTTGTCATACTCAATCAGGGGACTTTGTTATACTCGACCAGGAGACTTTTTTATACTTGATCAGGTGAGTTTGTCATACTCGA
Source organism: Homarus americanus (assembly GCF_018991925.1). Lineage (NCBI taxonomy): Eukaryota > Metazoa > Arthropoda > Malacostraca > Decapoda > Nephropidae > Homarus > Homarus americanus. The sequence continues at coordinate 1,969,557 of NW_024726107.1, forward strand.
CCAGAGGCCTTTGTTATACTCGATCGGGGGACTTTGTTATAGTCGATCAGTGGACTTTCCTATATTTGACCAATGGACTTTGCTATAATCGATGAGGGGCCTTTGTTATACTCGATTATTGGACTTTGTTATACTCGACGAGAGGACTTTGTTATATTCGATGAGGCGGCTTTGTTATACTCGATCAGGGGACTTTCTTTTACTCGATGAGGGGCTTTTGTTATACTCGATCAGGGGCCTTTGCTATACTAGATGAGGGGACTTTGTTATACTCGTCCAAGGGGCTTTGTTATACTCGATCAGGTGACTTTGCTATACTCGACCAGGGGACTTTGTTATTCTCGATCAGAGGACATTCTTATACTCGAACAGGGGACTTTTTTATACTTGACCAATAGACTTTGTTATACTCGATGAGCGGCCTTTGTTATACTCGATCAGGGGATTTTGTTATTTTCGAGCAGGGGTCTTTGTTATACTCGATCAGTGGACTTTGTTATGCTCGTCCAGGAGGCTTTGTTATAATCGATCAGGTGACTTTGCTATTCTCGACCAGGGGACTTTGTTATACTCGATCAGAGGACATTCTTATACTCGAACAGGGGACTTTTTTATGCTTGACCAATGGACTTTGTTATACTCGATGAGGGGACTTTGGTATACTCAATCAGGGGACTTTGTTATACCCGACCATGGGACTTTGTTTTACGCGATCAGGGGACTTTTTTATACTCGACCAGAGGACTTTGTTATGCTCAACCAGACGTCTTTGTTATACTCGATCAGGGGACTTTGTTATACTCGTTCAGTGGACTTTGTTATACCCTATGAGGGGCCTTTGTTACACTCGATCTCGGTACTTTGTTATACTCGACCAGGGGACTTTGATATACGCGATCAGGGGACTTTTTTATACTCGACCAGAGGACTTTGTTATACTCGATCAGGGGATATGTTATACTCGATCACAGCTCTTTGTTAAGCTCAACCAGGGGACTTTGTTATACTCGATCAGGGGACTTTGTTATTCGCGATCAGGGGACTTTGTTATACCCTATTAGGGGACTTTGTTATATTCGACCAGGGGACTTTCTATATTTGACCAATGGACTTTGTTATACTCAATGAGGGGCCTTTGTTATAACTCGATCATGGGACTTTTTTATACTCGACCAGAGGACTTAGTTATACTCGATCTGGGGATATGTTATACTCGATCAGGGGACTTTGTTATACTCAAACAGGGGACTTTGTTATACTCGATCAGGTGACTTTATTATACTCGATCAGGGGACTTTGTTATACTCGATTAGGGGCCTTTGTTATACGCGATGAGGGGGCTTTGTCATACTCGACCAGGGGACTTTGCTATACTCGACCAGGGGACTTTGCTGTACTCGATGATGGGCCTTTGTTGTACTCGACCAGGGACTTTGTTATACTCGATTAGGGGATATGTATACCCGATCAGGGGACTTTGTTATACTCGGTTCGGGGGACTTTGTTATACTCGATCAGGGGACTTTGTTATACTCAACCAGGGGACTTTGTTATACTCGATCATGGGACTTTGTTATACTCGACAGGGGACTTTGTTATACTCGATTAGGGGCCTTTGTTATACTCGATGAGGGGGCTTTGTCATACTCGACCAGGGGACTTTGCTATACTCGACCAGGCGACTTTGTTATACTCAATAAGGGGACTTTGTTGTACTCGACCAGGGACTTTGTTATACTCGAACAGGGGATATGTTGTACTCGATTAGGGGACTTTGTTATACTCGGTTCAGGGGTCTTTGTTATACTCGATTAGGGAACTTTGTTATAAACGATTAGGGAACTTTGTTATACTTGTCCAGGGGGCTTTGTTATACTCGATCAGGGGACTTTGTTATACTCAATCAGGAGAATTTGTCCTACTGGATCAGGGCCCTTTACTATACTCGACCGGGGGATTTTGTTATAATCGATCAGGGGACTTTGTTATGCTCGATCTGGGGACTTTGTTATACTAGGCCAGGGGACTTTGTTATACTCGATCAGGGGACTTTGTTATACTGGACCGAGGGCCTTTGTTATACTCGATCAGGGAAATTTGTTATAAACGATCAGGGAACTTTGTTATTCTTGTCCAGGGGACTTTGTTATACCCGATCAGGGGACTTTGTCATACTCGACCAGAGGCCTTTGTTATACTCGATCGGGGAAATTTCTTATACTCGATCAGTAGACTTTCCTATATTTGACCAATGGACTTTGCTAGACTTGATGAGGAGCCTTTGTTATACTCGATAAGGGGACTTTGTTATACTCGATCAGGGGACTTTTTTATACTCGACCAGAGGACTTTGTTATACTCGATCAGGGGACTTTGTTATTCTCGATCAGGGGACTTTTTTATACTTGACCAATGGACTTTGTTATACTCAATGAGGGGACTTTGTTATACTCGATAAGGGGACTTTGTTATACTCGACAAGGGGAATTTGTTATAATCGATCAGAGGACTTTGTTTTACTCGATTAAGGGACTTTGTTATACTCGACCAGGGGCCTTTGTTATACTCGATCAGGGGACTTTCTTGTACTCGATAAGGGGACTTTGTTATACACGATCAGGGAACTTTGTTATACTTGTCCAGGGGGCTTTGTTATACTCGATCAGGGGACTTTGTTATATTCGATCAGGAGAGTTTGTCTTACTGGATCAGGAGACTTTGTTGTACTCGACCAGGGGCTTTTGTTATACTCGATTATGGAACTTTCTTATACTCGATAAGGGAACTTTGTTATACCCGACCAGAGGACTTTGTTATACTCGAAGAGGGGATATGTTATACGCGATCAGGGGACTTTTTTATACTCGACCAGAGGACTTTGTTATACTCGATGAGGGATATGTTGTACTCGGTTCAGGGGATTTTGTTATACTCGTCCAGGGGGTTTGTTATACTCGACCAGGGGACTTTTCATTCTTGACCAATGGCCTTTGTTATACTCGACCAGGGGACTTTGTTATACTCGATTAGGGGCCTTTTTTGGACTCGATTAGTGGCCTTTGTTATACTCGATGAGGGGACTTTGTTATACTCGATCAGGGGACTTCGCTGTATTCGACCAGGGTGCTATGTTATCCTCGATCAGGGGACTTTGTTATACTTGATCAGGAGTCTTTGTTATACTTGATCAGGGGAATTTGCTTTATTCGACCAGGGGACTTTGTTATAATCGATCAAGGGACTTTGTTATACTCGACCAGGGGCCTTTGTCATACTCGATTAGGGGACTTTGTTATTCCTGATAAGGAGACTGGCCTTTGTTATACTCGATGAGGGGCCTTTGTTATACTAGATCAGGGGACTTTGTTATACTCGAGCAGGGGGCTTTGTTATACTCGATGAGGGGCCTTTGTTATACTCGATCAGGGGACTTTGTTATACTCGACCAGGGGACTGTTTTATACTTGACCAATGGACTTTGTTATACTCAATGAGGGGCCTTTGTTACACTCGATCAAGGGACTTTGTTATACTCGACCAGGGGACTTTGTTATATGGGATCAGGGGACTATTTTATACTCGACCAGAGGACTTTATGATACTCGATCAGGGGACTTTGTTATACTCGACCAGGGGACTTTTTTATTCTTGACCAATGGACTTTGTCATACTCAATGAGGGGCCTTTGTTATACTCGATCAAGGGACTTGAATATACTCGACCAGGGGACTTTGTCATACTCGATCAGGGGGCTTTGTTATACTCGAGCAGGAGACTTTTTTATACTTGATCAGGGGACTTTGTCATACTCGACCAGAGTCCTTTGTTATACTCGATTTCGGGACTTTGTTATACTCGATCAGTGGACTTTCCTATATTTGACCAATGGTCTTTTTATACTTGATGAGGGGCCTTTGTTATACTCGATTAGGGGACTTTGTTATATTCGACCAGGGGACTTTGTTATACTCGATCAGGGTACTTTGTTAAATCGAGCAGAGGACTTTGTTATACTCGATGAGGGGCCTTTGTTATACTCGATGAGGGGACTTAGTTATACTCGACAAGGGGACTTTGTTATATTCGATGAGGCAACTTTGTTATACTCGATCAGGGGACTTTGTTTTACTCGATGCTTAGCCTTTGTTATACTCGATCAGGGGCCTTTGTTATACTAGATGAGGGGACTTTGTTATACTCGCTTAGGGGCCTTTTTTGGACTTGATCAGGGTGCCTTTGTTATACTCGATCAGGGGATTTTGTTATACTCGATCAGGGGATTTTGTTATTTTCGAGCAGGAGGCTTTGTTATACTCGATCAGATGACTTTGCTATACTCGACCAGTGGATTTTGTTATACTCGATCAGAGGATATTCTTTTACTCGAACAGGGGCCTTTTTTATACTTGACCAATGGACTTTGTTATACTCGATTAGCGGCCTTTGTTATACTCGATCAGGGGACTTTGTTATACTCGATCAGGGGATATGTTATACTCGATCAGGGGACTTTCTTATGCTCAACCAGGGGACTTTGTTATACTCGGTCAGGGGACTTTGTTATACTCGATTAGGGGACTTTGTTATACCCTATCAGGGGACTTTGATATACTCGACCAGGGGACTTTTTATACTTGACCAATGGACTTTGTTATACTCATTGAGGGGCCTTTGTTATACTCGATCAGGGGACTTTGTTATACTCGTCCAGGGGACTTTGTTATACGCGATGAGGAGACTTTTTTATACTCGACCAGAGGACTTTGTTATACTTGATCAGGGGATATGTTATCCTCGATGAGGGGACTGTTTTATGCTCGATCAGGGGACTTTGTTATACTCGAGGAGGGGGCTTTGTTATAATCGACCAGGGGACTTTGCTATACTCGACCAGGGGACTTTGTCATACTCGATCAGGGGACTTTGTTATACTCGACCAGGAGACTTTTTTATACTTGATCAGGTGAGTTTGTCATAATCGACCAGAGGCCTTTGTTATACTCGATCGGGGGACTTTGTTATAGTCGATCAGTGGACTTTCCTATATTTGACCAATGGACTTTGCAATACTCGATGAGGGGCCTTTGTTATACTCGATTAGGGGATTTTGTTAAACTCGACCAGGGGACTTTGTTATACTCGATCAGGGAACTTTGTAAAATCGACCAGAGGACTTTGTTATACTCGATGAGGGGCCTTTGTTATACTCGATCAGGGGACTTTGTTATACTCGACGAGAGGACATTGGTATATTCGATGAGGCGGCTTTGTTATACTCGATCAGGGGACTTTGTTATACTCGGTTCAGGGGACTTTGTTATACTAGTCTAAGGGGCTTTGTTATACTCGATCAGGTGACTTTGATATACTCGACCAGGGGACTTTGTTACTCTCGATCGGAGGACATTCTTATACTCGAACAGGGGACTTTTTTATACTTGACCAATGGACTTTGTTATACTCGATTAACGGCCTTTGTTTTTCTCGATCAGGAGATTTTGTTATTTTCGAGCAGAGGGCTTTGTTATACTCGATCAGTGGACTTTGTTATGCTCGTCCAGGAGGCTTTGTTATACTCGATCAGGTGACTTTGCTATACTCGACCAGGGGACTTTGTTATACTCGATCAGAGGACATTCTTATACTCGAACAGGGGACTTTTTTATACTTGACCAATGGACTTTGTTATACTCGATGAGCGGCCTTTGTTATATTCGATCAGGGGACTTTCTAATACTCGACTAGGGGACTTTGTTAAACGCGATCATTGGACTTTTTTATACTCGACCAGAGGACTTTGTTATACATGTCCAGGGGGCTGTGTTATATTCGATCAGGTGACTTTGTTATACTCGATCAGGACACTTTGTCTTACTAGTTCAGGGCCCTTTGTTATACTCGACCAGGGGACGTTGTTATAATCGATCAGGAGAATCTGTTATACTCGATCAGGGGACTTTGTTATACTCGATCAGGGTAGTTTTGTTATACTCGATCAGGGAACTTTGTTATACTCGACCAGGGGCCTTTGTTATACTCGATCAGGGGACTTTGTTAAACTAGATTAGGGGACTTTGTTATACTCGATAATGCGACTTTGTTATACTCGAAAAGGTGACTTTGTTATACTCGACCAGGGGACATTGTTATACTCGATTAGGCGGCTTTGTTATACTCGATGAGGGGACTTTGTTATACTCGATGAGGAGCCTTTGTTATACTCGATGAGGGGCCTTTGTTATACTAGATCAGGGGACTTTGTCATACTCGATCAGGGGACTTTGTTATACTCAAGCAGGAGACTTGTTTATACTTGATCAGGGGACTTTGTCATACTCGACCAGAGTCCTTTGTTATACTCGATTGGGGGACATTGTTATACTCGATCAGAGGACTTTCCTATATTTAACCAATGGTCTTTTTATACTTGATGAGGGGCCTTTGTTATACTCGATTAGGGGACTTTGTTATAGTCGACCAGGGGACTTTGTTATACTCGATCAGGGTACTTTGTTAAATCGAGCAGACGACTTTGTTATACTCGATAAGGGGCCTTTGTTATACTCGATGAGGGGACTTTGTTATACTCGACAAGGGGACTTTGTTATATTCGATGAGGCAACTTGTCATACTCGATCAGGGGACTTTGTTTTACTCGATGATTGGCCTTTGTTATACTCGATCAGGGGCCTTTGTTATACTCGAGCAGGAGACTTTTTTATACTTGATCAGGGGACTTTGTCATACTCGACCAGAGTCCTTTGTTATACTCGATTGGGGGACTTTGTTATACTCGATCAGAGGACTTTCCTATATTTGACCAATGGTCTTTTTATACTTGATGAGGGGCCTTTGTTATACTCGATTAGGGGACTTTGTTGTATTCGACCAGGGGACTTTGTTATACTCGATCAGGGTACTTTGTTAAATCGAGCAGAGGACTTTGTTATACTCGATAGGGGGCCTTTGTTATACTCGATGAAGGGACTTTGTTATACTCGACAAGGGGACTTTGTTATATTCGATGAGGCAGCTTTGTCATACTCGATCAGGGGACTTTTTTACTCGATGATTGGCCTTTGTTATACTCGATCAGGGGCCTTTGTTATACTCGATCAGGGGCCTTTGTTATACTAGATGAGGGGACTTTGTTATACTCGATCAGGGGATTTTGTTATTTTCGAGCAGGAGGCTTTGTTATACTCGATCAGATGACTTTGATATACTCGACCAGGGGACTTTGTTATACTCGACCAGAGGATATTCTTTTACTCGAACAGGGGCCTTTTTATACTTGACCAATGGACTTTGTTATACTCGATGAGCGGCCTTTGATATACTCGACCAGGGGACTTTGTTAATCTCGATCAGAGGACATTCTTATACTCGAACAGGGGACTTTTTTATACTTGACCAATGGACTTTGTTATATTCGATTAACGGCCTTTGTTATTCTCGACCAGGGGACTTTGTTATACTCGATCAGAGGACATTCTTATACTCGAACAGGGTACTTTTTTATACTTGACCAATGGACTTTGTTATACTCGATGAGCGGCCTTCGTTATACTCGATCAGGTGACTTTGTTATACTCGATCAGGACACTTTGTCTTACTAGTTCAGGGCCCTTTGTTATACTCGACCAGGGGACGTTGTTATAATCGATCAGGAGAATCTGTTATACTTGATCAGGCGACTTTGTTATACTCGATCAGGGTAGTTTTGTTATACTCGATCAGGGAACTTTGTTATACTCGACCAGGGGCCTTTGTTATACTCGATCAGGGGACTTTGTTAAACTCGATTAGGGGACTTTGTTATACTCGATAAGGCGACTTTGTTATACTCGACCAGGGGACATTGTTATACTCGATTAGGCGGCTTTGTTATACTCGATGAGGGGACTTTGTTATACTCGATGAGGAGCCTTTGTTATACTCGATGAGGGGCCTTTGTTATACTAGATCAGGGGACTTTGTCATACTCGATCAGGGGACTTTGTTATACTCGAGCAGGAGACTTTTTTATACTTGATCAGGGGACTTTGTCATACTCGACCAGAGTCCTTTGTTATACTCGATTGGGGGACTTTGTTATACTCGATCAGAGGACTTTCCTATATTTGTCCAATGGTCTTTTTATACTTGATGAGGGGCCTTTGTTATACTCGATTAGGGGACTTTGTTATATTCGACCAGGGGACTTTGTTATACTCGATGAGGGTACTTTGTTAAATCGAGCAGAGGACTTTGTTATACTCGATAAGGGGCCTTTGTTGTACTCGATGAGGGGACTTTGTTAAACTCGACAAGGGGACTTTGTTATATTCGATGAGGCAGCTTTGTCATACTCGATCAGTGGACTTTGTTTTACTCGATGATTGGCCTTTGTTATACTCGATCAGGGGCCTTTGTTATACTCGAGCAGGAGACTTTTTTATACTTGATCAGGGGACTTTGTCATTCTCGACCAGAGTCCTTTGTTATACTCGATTGGGGGACTTTGTTATACTCGATCAGAGGACTTTCCTATATTTGACCAATGGTCTTTTTATTCTTGATGAGGGGCCTTTGTTATACTCGATTAGGGGACTTTGTTATATTCGACCAGGGGACTTTGTTATACTCGATGAGGTTACTTTGTTAAATCGAGCAGAGGACTTTGTTATACTCGATAAGGGGCCTTTGTTATACTCGATGAGGAGACTTTGTTAAACTCGACAAGGGGACTTTGTTATATTCGATGAGGCAGCTTTGTCATACTCGATCAGGGGACTTTGTTTTACTCGATGATTGGCCTTTGTTATACTCGATCAGGGGCCTTTGTTATACTCGAGCAGGAGACTTTTTTATACTTGATCAGGGGACTTTGTCATTCTCGACCAGAGTCCTTTGTTATACTCGATTGGGGGACTTTGTTATACTCGATCAGAGGACTTTCCTATATTTGACCAATGGTCTTTTTATACTTGATGAGGGGCCTTTGTTATACTCGATTACGGGACTTTGTTATATTCGACCAGGGGACTTTGTTATACTCGATCAGGGTACTTTGTTAAATCGAGCAGAGGACTTTGTTATACTCGATAAGGGGCCTTTGTTATACTCGATGAGGGGACTTTGTTATACTCGACAAGGGGACTTTGTTATATTCGATGAGGCAGCTTTGTCATACTCGATCAGGGGACTTTGTTTTACTCGATGATTGGCCTTTGTTATACTCGATCAGGGGCCTTTGTTATACTCGATCAGGGGCCTTTGTTATACTAGATGAGGGGACTTTGTTATACTCGATCAGGGGATTTTGTTATTTTCGAGCAGGAGGCTTTGTTATACTCGATTAGATGACTTTGATATACTCGACCAGGGGACTTTGTTATACTCGACCAGAGGATATTCGTTTACTCGAACAGGGGCCTATTTTATACTTGACCAATGGACTTTGTTATACTCGATGAGCGGCCTTTCTTATACTCGATCAGGGGGCTTTGTTATACTCGATCAGGGGATATGTTATACTCGATCAGGGGACTTTCTTATGCTCAACCAGGGGACTTTGTTATACTCGGTCAGGGGACTTTGTTATACTCGATTAGGGTACTTTGTTATACCCAATCAGGGGACTTTGATATACTCGACCAGGGGACTTTTTATACTTGACCAATGGACTTTGTTATACTCATTGAGGGGCCTTTGTTATACTCGATCAGAGGACTTTGTTATACTCGTTCAGGGGACTTTGTTATACGCGATGAGGAGACTTTTTTATACTCGACCAGAGGACTTTGTTATACTCGATCAGGGGATATGTTATCCTCGGTCAGGGGACTTTTTTATGCTCGATCAGGGGACTTTGTTATTCTCGATGAGGGGGCTTTGTTATAATCGACCAGGGGACTTTGCTATACTCGACTAGGGGACTTTGTCATACTCAATCAGGGGACTTTGTTATACTCGACCAGGAGACTTTTTTATACTTGATCAGGTGAGTTTGTCATACTCGACCAGAGGCCTTTGTTATACTCGATCGGGGGACTTTGTTATAGTCGATCAGTGGACTTTCCTATATTTGACCAATGGACTTTGCTATAATCGATGAGGGGCCTTTGTTATACTCGATTATTGGACTTTGTTATACTCGACGAGAGGACTTTGTTATATTCGATGAGGCGGCTTTGTTATACTCGATCAGGGGACTTTCTTTTACTCGATGAGGGGCTTTTGTTATACTCGATCAGGGGCCTTTGCTATACTAGATGAGGGGACTTTGTTATACTCGTCCAAGGGGCTTTGTTATACTCGATCAGGTGACTTTGCTATACTCGACCAGGGGACTTTGTTATTCTCGATCAGAGGACATTCTTATACTCGAACAGGGGACTTTTTTATACTTGACCAATAGACTTTGTTATACTCGATGAGCGGCCTTTGTTATACTCGATCAGGGGATTTTGTTATTTTCGAGCAGGGGTCTTTGTTATACTCGATCAGTGGACTTTGTTATGCTCGTCCAGGAGGCTTTGTTATAATCGATCAGGTGACTTTGCTATTCTCGACCAGGGGACTTTGTTATACTCGATCAGAGGACATTCTTATACTCGAACAGGGGACTTTTTTATGCTTGACCAATGGACTTTGTTATACTCGATGAGGGGACTTTGGTATACTCAATCAGGGGACTTTGTTATACCCGACCATGGGACTTTGTTTTACGCGATCAGGGGACTTTTTTATACTCGACCAGAGGACTTTGTTATGCTCAACCAGACGTCTTTGTTATACTCGATCAGGGGACTTTGTTATACTCGTTCAGTGGACTTTGTTATACCCTATGAGGGGCCTTTGTTACACTCGATCTCGGTACTTTGTTATACTCGACCAGGGGACTTTGATATACGCGATCAGGGGACTTTTTTATACTCGACCAGAGGACTTTGTTATACTCGATCAGGGGATATGTTATACTCGATCACAGCTCTTTGTTAAGCTCAACCAGGGGACTTTGTTATACTCGATCAGGGGACTTTGTTATTCGCGATCAGGGGACTTTGTTATACCCTATTAGGGGACTTTGTTATATTCGACCAGGGGACTTTCTATATTTGACCAATGGACTTTGTTATACTCAATGAGGGGCCTTTGTTATAACTCGATCATGGGACTTTTTTATACTCGACCAGAGGACTTAGTTATACTCGATCTGGGGATATGTTATACTCGATCAGGGGACTTTGTTATACTCAAACAGGGGACTTTGTTATACTCGATCAGGTGACTTTATTATACTCGATCAGGGGACTTTGTTATACTCGATTAGGGGCCTTTGTTATACGCGATGAGGGGGCTTTGTCATACTCGACCAGGGGACTTTGCTATACTCGACCAGGGGACTTTGCTGTACTCGATGATGGGCCTTTGTTGTACTCGACCAGGGACTTTGTTATACTCGATTAGGGGATATGTATACCCGATCAGGGGACTTTGTTATACTCGGTTCGGGGGACTTTGTTATACTCGATCAGGGGACTTTGTTATACTCAACCAGGGGACTTTGTTATACTCGATCATGGGACTTTGTTATACTCGACAGGGGACTTTGTTATACTCGATTAGGGGCCTTTGTTATACTCGATGAGGGGGCTTTGTCATACTCGACCAGGGGACTTTGCTATACTCGACCAGGCGACTTTGTTATACTCAATAAGGGGACTTTGTTGTACTCGACCAGGGACTTTGTTATACTCGAACAGGGGATATGTTGTACTCGATTAGGGGACTTTGTTATACTCGGTTCAGGGGTCTTTGTTATACTCGATTAGGGAACTTTGTTATAAACGATTAGGGAACTTTGTTATACTTGTCCAGGGGGCTTTGTTATACTCGATCAGGGGACTTTGTTATACTCAATCAGGAGAATTTGTCCTACTGGATCAGGGCCCTTTACTATACTCGACCGGGGGATTTTGTTATAATCGATCAGGGGACTTTGTTATGCTCGATCTGGGGACTTTGTTATACTAGGCAAGGGGACTTTGTTATACTCGATCAGGGGACTTTGTTATACTGGACCGAGGGCCTTTGTTATACTCGATCAGGGAAATTTGTTATAAACGATCAGGGAACTTTGTTATTCTTGTCCAGGGGACTTTGTTATACCCGATCAGGGGACTTTGTTATACTCGATCAGGAGACTTTGTTTTACTGGATCAGGGCCCTTCGCTATACTCGATCAGGGGACTTTGTTATACTCGATTAGGGGACTTTGTTATACTCGATTAGGGGCCTTTGTTATACTCGATGAGGGGGCTTTGTTATACTCGACCAGTGGACTTTGCTATACTCGACCAGGGGACTTTGTTATACTCGATCAGGGGACTTTGTTATACTCGACCAGGGGATTTTTTATACTTGATCAGGGGACTTTGTTATATTCGATCAGGGGACTTTGTTATACTCGATTAGGGGCCTTTGTTATACTCGATGAGGGGGCTTTGTTTTACTCGACCAGGGGATTTTTTATACTTAATCAAGTGACTTTGTTATATTCGATCAGGGAATTTGTTATACTCGCCAGGGGACTTTGCTATACTCGACCAGGGGACTTTGTTATACTCGATCAGGGGACTTTGTTATACTCGACCAGGGATTTTTTATACTTGATCAGGGGACCTTGTTATACTCTATCAGGGGACTTTGTTATACTCGAACAGAGGACTTTGTTATACTTGATCAGGGGATATGTTATACTCGATGAGGGGACTTTGTTATACTCGATCAGGGGAATTTGTTATACTCGACCAGAGGAATTTGTTATACTTGATCAGGTTGATATGTTATACTCGATGAGGGGACTTTGTTATACTCGACCAGGGGACTTTGATATATGCGATCAGGGGACTTTTTTATACTCGACCAAAGAAATTTGTTATACTCGATCAGGGGATATGTTATACTCGATCACTTCACTTTGTTATGCTCAACCAGGGTACATTGTTATACTCGATCAGGGGACTTTTTTATACGCAATCAGGGGACTTTGTTATACCCTATTAGGGGACTAAGTTATACTCGACCAGGGGACTTTTTATACTTGACCAATGGACTTTGTTATACTCAATGAGGGGCCTTTGTTATAATTCGATCAGGGGACTTTTTTATACTCGGCCAGAAGACTTAGTTATACTCGATCAGGGGATATGTTATACTTGATCAGGGGACTTTGTGATACTCAACTAGGGTACTTTGTTATATTCGATTAGAGGCATTTTTTGGACTCGATCAGGGGACTTTGTGATCCTCGAGCAGGTGGGCTTTGTTATACTCGATCAGGAGGCTTTGTTATACTCGATCAGGGGACTTTGTTATACTCGATCAGGGGGCTTTGTTATACTGGACCAAGGGACTTTGTTACTACTCGATCAGGGGACTTTGTTATACTCGATCAGGACACTTTGTCTTACTGGATCAGAGCCCTTTGCTATACTCGATCAGGGGACTTTGTTATACTCGATTAGGGGACTTTGTTATACTCGATTAGGGGCCTTTGTTATACTCGGTGAGGGGGCTTTGTTATACTCGACGAGGGGACTTTGCTATACTCGACCAGGGGACTTTGTTATACTCGATCAGGGGACTTTGTTATACTCGACCAGGGGATTTTTTTATACTTGATCAGGGGACTTTGTTATATTCGATCAGGGGACTTTGTTATACTCGACCTGGGGACTTTGATATACTCGTTCAGGGGACTTTGTTATAATCGACCAGAGGAATTTGTTATACTTGATCAGGTGATATGTTATACTCGATGAGGGGACTTTGTTATACTCGATCGGGGGACTTTGTTATACTCGACCAGGGGACTGTGTTATACGCGATCAGGGGACTTTTTTATACTCGACCAGAGGACTTTGTTATGCTCAACCAGACGACTTTGTTATACTCGATCAGGGGACTTTGTTACACTCGTTCAGTGGACTTTGTTATAACCTATGAGGGGCCTTTGTTACACTCGATCTGGGGACTTTGTTATACTCGACCAGGGGACTTTGATATACGCGATCAGGGGACTTTTTTATACTCGACCAGAGGACTTTGTTATACTCGATCAGGGGATATGTTATACTCGATCACGGCTCTTTGTTAAGCTCAACCAGGGGACTTTGTTATACTCGATCAGGGGACTTTGTTATTCGCGATCAGGGGACTTTTTTATACCCTATTAGGGGACTTTGTTATATTCGACCAGGGGACTTTCTATATTTGACCAATGGACTTTGTTATACTCAATGAGGGGCCTTTGTTATAACTCGATCATGGGACTTTTTTATACTCGACCAGAGGACTTAGTTATACTCGATCTGGGGATATGTTATACTCGATCAGGGGACTTTGTTATACTCAAACAGGGGACTTTGTTATACTCGATCAGGGGACTAAATTATACTCGATCAGGGGACTTTGTTATACTCGATTAGGGGCCTTTGTTATACTTGATGAGGGGGCTTTGTCATACTCGACCAGGGGACTTTGCTATACTCGACCAGGGGACTTTGTTATACTCGATGAGGGGACTTTGTTGTACTCGACCAGGGACTTTGTTATACTCGATTAGGGGATATGATATACTCGATCAGGGGACTTTGTTATACTCGGTTCGGGGGACTTTGTTATACTCGATCAGGGGACTTTGTTATAAACGATTAGGGAACTTTGTTATACTTGTCCAGGGGGCTTTGTTATACTCGATCAGGGGACTTTGTTATACTCGATCAGGAGAATTTGTCCAACTGGATCAGGGCCCTTTACTATACTCGACCGGGGGATTTTGTTATAATCGATCAGGGGACTTTGTTATGCTCGATCTGGGGACTTTGTTATACTAGGCCATGGGACTTTGTTATACTCGATCAGGGGACTTTGTTATACTGGACCGAGGGGCATTGTTATACTCGATCAGGGAAATTTGTTATATACGATCAGGGAACTTTGTTATACTTGTCCAGGGGACTTTGTTATTCCCGATCAGGGGACTTTGTTATACTCGATCAGGAGACTTTGTCTTACTGGATCAGGGCCCTTCGCTATACTCGATCAGGGGACTTTGTTATACTCGATTAGGGGACTTTGTTATACTCGATTAGGGGCCTTTGTTATACTCGATGAGGGGGCTTTGTTATACTCGACCAGGGACTTTGCTATACTCGACCAGGGGACTTTGTTATACTCGATCAGGGGACTTTATTATACTCGACCAGGGGATTTTTTATACTTGATCAGGGGACTTTGTTATATTCGATCAGGGGACTTTGTTATACTCGACCAGGGGACTCTGCTATAGTCGACCAGGGGACTTTGTAATACTCGATCAGCGGACTTTGTTATACTCGACCAGGGGATTTTTTATACTTGATCAGGGGACTTTGTTATACTCGATCAGGGGACTTTGTTATACTCGACCAGAGGACTTTGTTATACTTGATCAGGGGGTATGTTATACTCGATGAGGGGACTTTGTTATACTCGATCAGGGGACTTTGTTATACTCGACCAGAGGAATTTGTTATACTTTATCAGGTGATATGTTATACTCGATGAGGGGACTTTGTTATACTCGACCAGGGGACTTTGATATACGCGATCAGGGGACTTTTTTATACTCGACCAAAGGACTTTGTTATACTCGATCAGGGGATATGTTATACTCGATCAAGTCACTTTGTTATGCTCAACCAGGGGACATTGTTATACTCGGTTCAGCGGACTTTGTTATACTCGATCAGGGGACTTTGTTATACTCAGCCAGGGGACTTTGTTATACTCGATCAAGGGACTTTGTTATACTCGATCAGGGGACTTTGTTATACTCGATTAGGGGCCTTTGTTATACTCGATAAGGGGGCCTTGTCATACTCGACCAGGGGACTTTGCTATACTCGACCAGGGGACTTTGTCATACTCAATGAGGGGACTTTGTTGTACTCGACCAGGGACTTTGTTATACTCGATCAGGGGATATGTTATACTCGATCAGGGGACTTTGTTATACTCGGTTCAGGGGTCTTTGTTATACTCGATCAGTGATCTTTGTTATAATCGATCAGGGAACTTTGTTATACTTATCCAGGGGGCTTTGTTATACTCGATCAGGAGAATTTGTCTTACTGGATGAGGCCCCTTTACTATACTCGACCGGGGGATTTTGTTATAATCGATTAGGGGAGTTTGTTATGCTCGATCTGGGGACTTTGTTATACTAGGCCAGGGGACTTTGTTATACTCGATCCGGGGACTTTATTTTACTGCACCAAGGGACTTTGTTATACTCGATCAGGGAACTTTGTTATAAACGATCAGGGAACTTTGTTATACTTGTCCAGGGGACTTTGTTATACTCGATCAGGGGACTTTGTTATACTCGATCAGGAGACTTTGTCTTACTGGATCAGGGCCCTTTGCTATACTCGATCAGGGGACTTTGTTATACTCAATTAGGGGACTTTGTTATACTCGATTAGGGGCCTTTGTTATACTCGATGAGGGGGCTTTGTTATACTTGACCAGGAGACTTTGCTATACTCGACCAGGGGACTTTGTTATACTCGATCAGGGGACTTTGTTTTACTCGACCAGGGGATTTTTTATACTTAATCAAGTGACTTTGTTATATTCGATCAGGGACTTTGTTATACTCGCCAGGGGACTTTGCTATACTCGACCAGAGGACTTTGTTATAGTCGATCAGGGGACTTTGTTGTACTCGACCAGGGGATTTTTTATACTTGATCAGGGGACCTTGTTATACTCTATCAGGGGACTTTGTTATACTCGAACAGAGGACTTTGTTATACTTGATCAGGGGATATGTTATACTCGATGAGGGGACTTTGTTATACTCGATCAGGGGAATTTGTTATACTCGACCAGAGGAATTTGTTATACTTGATCAGGTTGATATGTTATACTCGATGAGGGGACTTTGTTATACTCGACCAGGGGACTTTGATATATGCGATCAGGGGACTTTTTTATACTCGACCAAAGGACTTTGTTATACTCGTTCAGGGAATATGTTATACTCGATCACTTCACTTTGTTATGCTCAACCAGGGTACATTGTTATACTCGATCAGGAGACTTTGTTATATGCAATTTGGGGACTTTGTTATACCCTATTAGGGGACTTTGTTATACTCGACCAGTGGACTTTTAATACTTGACCAATGGACTTTGTTATACTCAATGAGGGGCTTTTGTTATAACTCGATCAGGGGACTTTTTTATATTCGTCAGAGGACTTAGTTATACTCGATCAGGGGATATGTTATACTTGATCAGGGGACTTTGTTATACACAACTAGGGGACTTTGTTATATACGATTAGAGGCATTTTTTGGACTCGATCAGGGGACTTTGTGATCCTCGAGCAAGTGGGCTTTGTTATACTCGATCAGGGGGCTTTGTTATACTCGATGAGGGGACTTTGCTATACTCGACAAGGGGACTTTGTTATACTCAAGCAAGGGGCTTTGTTATACTCGATAAGGGGACTTTGTTATACTCGATCAGGAGGCTTTGTTGTACTCGATCAGGGGACTTTGCTATACTCGACCAGGGGACTTTGTTATACTCGAGCAGGGGGCTTTGTTATACTCGATTAGGGGACTTTGTTATACTCGATCAGGAGGCTTTGTTGTACTCGATCAGGGGACTTTGTAATACTCGATCCGGAGACTTTGTTATACTTGATTAGGGGACTTTGTTATACTCGATCAGGGGACTTTGTTATACTCGATCAGAGGACTTTGTTATACTCGCCAGGGGCCTTTGTTATACTCGATTAGAAAACTTTGTTATACTCGACCAGGAGACTGTGTTTTACTCGATTAGGGGACTTTCTTATACTTCACTAGGGACCTTGTTGTACTCGATCAGGGGATATGTTATACTCGATCAGGAGACTTTGTTATACTTGATTAGGGGACTTTGTTATACTCGACCAGGGGCCTTTGTTATACTCGATCAGGGGACTTTGTTATACTCGATTAGGTGACTTTGTTATACTCGATAAGGTTAATTTGTTATACTCGGTTCAGGGGACTTTGTTATACTCGTCCATGGGGCTTTGTTATACTCAATCTGGGGACTTTGTTATACTCGATCAGGAGCCTTTGTTTTACTCGATTAGGGCCCTTTGTTATACTCGACCAGGGGACGTTGTTACAATCGATCAGGAGAAATTGTTATACTCGATCAGGGGACTTTTTTATACTCGATCAGGGTACTTTTGTTATACTCGATTAGGGAACTTTGATATACTCGACCAGGGGACTTTGTTATACTCGATCAGGCGGCTTTGTTATACTCGATCTGGGAACTTTGTTATACTCGATGAGGGGCCTTTGTTATACTCGATCAGGAGGCTTTGTTGTACTCGATCAGGGGACTTTGCTATACTCGACCAGGGGACTTCGATATACTCGAGCAGGGGGCGTTGTTATACTCGATCAGGGGACTTTGTTATACTCGATCAGGGGACTTTGTCTTACTCGATCAGGGGACTTTGTAATACTCGATCAGGAGACTTTGTTATACTTGATCAGGCGGCTTTGTTATACTCGATCTGGGGACTTTGTTATACTCGATGAGGGGCCTTTGTTATACTCGATTAGAAAACTTTGTTATACTCGACCAGGAGACTGTGTTTTACTTGATTAGGGGACTTTGTTATACTCCACTAGGGACTTTGTTGTACTCGATCAGGGGATATGTTATACTAGATCAGGGGACTTTGTTATACTCGGTTAAGGGGACTTTGTTATACTCGTCCAAGGGGCTTTGTCATACACGATCAGGGGACTTTGTTATACTCGATCAGGGGACTTCGTCTTTCTCGATCAGGGCCCTTTGTTATACTCGACCAGGGGACGTTGTTATAATCGATCAGGAGAATTTGCTATACTCGATAAGGGGACTTTGTTATACTCGATAAGGGGAATTTGTTCTACTCGATAAGGGGACTTTGTTAGGCTCGAACAGGGGACTTTGTTATACTCGATCAGGGGACTTTGTCTTACTCGATCAGGGGACTTTGTAATACTCGATTAGGGGACTTTGTTATACTCGATCAGGCGGCTTTGTTATACTCGATCTGGGGACTTTGTTATACTCGATGAGGGGCCTTTGTTATACTCGATTAGAAAACTTTGTTATACTCGACCAGGAGACTGTGTTTTACTCGAATAGGGGACTTTGTTATACTCCACTAGGGACTTTGTTGTACTCGATCAGGGGATATGTTATACTAGATCAGGGGACTTTGTTATACTCGGTTAAGGGGACTTTGTTATACTCGTCCAAGGGGCTTTGTCATACACGATCAGGGGACTTTGTTATACTCGATCAGGGGACTTCGTCTTTCTCGATCAGGGCCCTTTGTTATACTCGACCAGGGGACGTTGTTATAATCGATCAGGAGAATTTGCTATACTCGATAAGGGGACTTTGTTATACTCGATAAGGGGAATTTGTTCTACTCGATAAGGGGACTTTGTTAGGCTCGAACAGGGGACTTTGTTATACTCGACCAGGGGACTTTTTTATACTCGATTAGGCGGCTTTGTTATACTCGATCTGGGACTTTGCTATACTCGATGAGGGGCCTTTGTTATACTCGATCAGGGGCCTTTGTTATACTCGATTAGGGGACTTTGTTATACTCGACTAGGGGACTTTGTTATACTCGATCAGGGTACTTTGTAAAATCGACCAGAGGACTTTGTTATACTCGATGAGGGGCCTTTGTTATACTCGATCAGGGGACTTTGTTATACTCGACGAGAGGACTTTGTTATATTCGATGAGGCGGCTTTGTTATACTCGTTCAGGGGACTTTCTTTTACTCGATGAGGGGCTTTTGTTATACTCAATCAGATGACATTTAACTATAAGTGGTATTTGATATAGATGAGGCGCCATATATGAGGACACTTTGTCTTACTAGTTCAGGGCCCTTTGATATATCAACCAGGGACGTTGTTATAATCGATCAGAGAATCTGTTATACTCGATCAGGGACTTTGTTATACTCGATCAGGTAGTTTTGTTATACCTGAAGGAACTTTGTTATCCTCGATGAGGGCCTTTGTTATACTCGATCAGGGACTTTGTACTATGATTAGGGGCCTTTGTTATACTCGATGAGGGGGCTTTGTTATAATCGACCAGACTTTATACTCGACCAGGGTCTTTGTTATACTCGATCAGGACTTTGTTATACTCGACCAGGATACTTTGTAAAATCGACCAGAGGACTTTGTTACCTGATGAGGGACTTTGTTATACCTCGAACAGAGACTTTGTTATAGTTGATCAGGGATATGTTATACTCGATGAGGGACTCTTTGTTATACTCGATCAGGAAATTTGTTATACCTTGACCAGAGGAATTTGTTATAATTGATCAGGTTGATATGTTATACCCGATGAGGGGACTTTGTTATACTCGACCAGGACTTTGATATATGCGATCAGGGACTTTATACTCAAACAAAGGACTTTGTTATACTCGATCAGGGAATATGTTATACTCGATCACTTCACTTTGTTATGCTCAACCTGGGTACATTGTTATACTCGATCAGGGACTTTGTTATATGCAATTGGGGGACTTTGTTATACCCTATTAGGGACTTTGTTATACTCGACCAGTGGACTTTTAATACTTGACCAATGGACTTTGTTATACTCAATGAGGGCCTTTGTTATAACTCGATCAGGGATATATACTTGATCAGGGACTTTGTTATACACAACTAGGGACTTGTTATATTCGATTAGAGGCATTTTTGGACTCGATCAGGGACTTTGTGATCCCTCGAGGGTGAGCTTTGTTATACTCGATGAGGGACATTGCTATACTCGACAAGGGACTTTGTTATACCCAAGCAAGGGCTTTGTTGTACTCGATAAGGGACTTTGTTACACTCATCAGGAGGCTTTGTTGCACTCGATCAGGGGACTTTGCTATACTCGACCAGGGACTTTGTTATACAGGGGCCTGTTATACTCGATTAGGGACTTTGTTATACTCGATCAGGAGGCTTTGTTGTACTCGATCAGGGGACTTTGCTATACTCGACCAGGGACTTTGATATACTCGAGCAGGGGCGTTGTTATACTCGATCAGGGGACTTTGTTATACTCGATCAGGACTTTGTCTTACTCGATCAGGGACGTTGTAATACTCGATCAGAGACTTTGTTATACTTGGTTAGGACTCTTTGTTATACTCGATCAGGGACTTTGTTATACCTCGATCAGAGGATTTTGTTATACTCGCCAGGGGCCTTGTTATACTCGATTAGAAAATTTTCCTATACTCGACCAGAGACTGTGTTTACTCGATTAGGGACTTGTTATACCCACTAGGACTTTGTTGTACCCGATCAGGGATATGTTATACTCGATCAGGAGACTTTGTTATACTTGATTAGGACTTTGTTATACTCGACCAGGGACTTTGTTATACTCGATCAGGACTTTGTTATACTCGATTGGGACTTTATACTCGATAAGGTTAATTTGTTATATCGGTTCAGGGACTTTGTTATACTCGTCCAGGGGGCTTTGTTATACTCAATCTGGGGACTTTGTTATACTCGATCAGGAGCCTTTGTTTTACTCGATTAGGACCCTTGTTATACTCGACCAGGGACGTTGTTACAATCGATCAGGAGAAATTGTTATACTCGATCAGGACTTTTTTATTCGATCAGGTACTTTTGTTATACCTCGATAAGGGAACTTTGATATACTCGACCAGGACTTTGTTATACTCGATAAGGAATTTGTTATTCGATAAGGGACCTTTGAGACTCGAACAGGGACTTTGTTATACTCGACCAGACTTTGTTATACCTCGATCAGGCGGCTGTTATACCGATCTGGGGACTTTGTTATACTCGATGAGGGCTTTGTTATACTTGATTAGAAAACTTTGTTCTTTGTACCAGGAGACTGTGTTTACCCGATTAGGGACTTGTTATACTCCACTAGGGACTTTGTTGTACTCGATCAGGGATATGTTATACTAGATCAGGACTTGTTATACTCGGTTAGGGGACTTTGTTATACCCGTCCCAGGGGCTTTGTCATAACGATCAGGGAATTTGATACTCGATCAGGGGACTCGTCTTTCTCGATCAGGCCCTTGTTATACTCTCGACCAGGGACGTTGTTATAATCGATCAGGAGAATTTTATACTCGATAAGGGACTTTGTTATACTCGATAAGGGAATTTGTTCTACCCGATAAGGGGACTTTGTTAGGTCAACAGGGACTTTGTTATACCCGACCAGGGGATTTTTATACTCGATTAGGCGGCTTTGTTATACTCGATCTGGGACTTTGCTACTCGATGAGGGCCTTTGTTATACCGATCAGCCTTTGTTATACTGAAGGGACTTTGTTATACTCGACCAGGACTTGTTATACTCGATCAGGGTACTTTGTAAAATCGACGAGGACTTTGTTATACTCGATGAGGGCCTTTGTTATACTCGATCAGGGGACTTTGTTATACTCGACGAGAGGAC
>NW_024726107.1:1992252-2051099 GCF_018991925.1 Homarus americanus
AGGGGACTTTTTATGCTTGACCAATGGACTTTGTTATTCGGGGGACTTTGGTATACTCGATCAGGGACTTTGTTATACTCGACCATGGGACTTTGTTATACGCGATCAGGGACTTTTTATACTCGACCAGAGGACTTTGTTATCTATCAAGACGTCTTTGTTATACTCGATCAGGGGACTTTGTTATACTCGTTCAGTGGACTTTGTTATACCCTATGAGGGGCCTTTGTTACACTCGATCTCGGTACTTTGTTATACTCGACAAGGGACTTTGATATACGCGATCAGGGACTTTTTATACTCGACCAGAGGACTTTGTTATACTCGATCAGGATATGTTATACTCGATCACAGCTCTTTGTTAAGCTCAACCAGGACTTTGTTATACTCAATCAGGGGACTTTGTTATTCGCGATCAGGGACTTTGTTTTTACCTATTAGGGACTTTGTTATATTCGACCAGGGACTTTCTATTTTGACCAATGGACTTTGTTATACTCAATGAGGGTATTGTTTCGATCATGGACTTTTTTACTCGACCAGAGGACTTAGTTATACTCGATCTGGGGATATGTTATACTCGATCAGGGGACTTTGTTATACTCAGGACTTTGTTATACTCGATCAGGTGACTTTATTATACTCGATCAAGGGACTTTGTTATACTCGATTAGGGGCCTTTGTTATACGCGATGAGGGGCCTTTGTCATGACCAAGGGACTTGCTATACTCGACCAGGGGACTTTGCTATACTCGATGATGGGCCTGTTGTACTCCGACCAGGGACTTTGTTATACTCGATTAGGGGATATGTTACCCGATCAGGGACTTTGTTATACTCGGTTGGGGGACTTTGTTATACTCGATCAGGGACTTTGTTATACTCAACCAGGGACTTTGTTATACTCGATCATGGGACTTTGTTATACTCGATCAGGACTTTGTTATACTCGATTAGGGGCCTTGTTATACTCGATGGGGGCTTTGTCATACTCGACCAGGGGACTGCTGCTACTCGAGAGGGACTTTGTTATACTCAATAGGGGACTTTGTTGTACTCGACCAGGGACTTTGTTATACTCGAACAGGGGATATGTTGTACTCGATTAGGGACTTTGTTATACTCGGTTCAGGGTCTTTGTTATACTCGATTAGGGAACTTTGTTATAAACGATTAGGGAACTTTGTTATACTTGTCCAGGGGCTTTGTTATACTCGATCAAGGGACTTTGTTATACTCGATCAGGAGAATTTGTCCTGGATCAGGGCCCTTTACTATACTCGACCGGGGGATTTTGTTATAATCGATCAGGGGACTTTGTTATGCTCGATCTGGGGACTTTGTTATACTAGGCCAGGGACTTTGTTATACTCGATCAGGGACTTTGTTATACTGGACGAGGGCCTTTGTTATACTCGATCAGGAAATTTGTTATAAACGATCAGGAACTTTGTTATTCTTGTCCAGGGACTTTGTATACCGATCAGGGACTTTGTTATACTCGATCAGGAGACTTTGTTTTACTGGATCAGGGCCCTTCGCTATACTCGATCAGGGGACTTTGTTATACTCGATTAAGGGGACTTTGTTATACTCGATTAGGGGCCTTTGTTATACTCGATGAGGGCTTTGTTATACTCGACCAGGGACTTTATACTCGACCAGGGGACTTTGTTATATACTCGATCAGGGGACTTTGTTATACTCGACCAGGGATTTTTATACTTGATCAGGGACTTTGTTATATTCGATCAGGGACTTTGTATTACTCGATTAGGGCCTTTGTTATACTCGATGAGGGGCTTTGTTTTACTCGACCAGGAGTTTTTATACTTAATCAAGTGACTTTGTTATATTCGATCAGGGAATTTGTTATACTCGCCAGGACTTTGCTATACTCGACCAGGGACTTTGTTATACTCGATCAGGGGACTGTTATACTCGACCAGGATTTTTTATACTTGATCAGGGGACCTTGTTATACTCTATCAGGGACTTTGTTATACTCGAACAGAGGACTTTGTTATACTTGATCAGGATATGTTATACTCGATGAGGACTTTGTTATACTCGATCAGAATTTGTTATACTCGACCAGAAATTTGTTATACTTGATCAGGTTGATATGTTATACTCGATGAGGGACTTTGTTATACTCGACCAGGGACTTTGATATATGCGATCAGGGACTTTTTATACTCGACCAAGAAATTTGTTATACTCGATCAGGATATGTTATACTCGATCACTTCACTTTGTTATGCTCAACCAGGGTACATTGTTATACTCGATCAGGGACTTTTTACACAATCAGGGACTTTGTTATACCCTATTGGGGACTAAGTTATACTCGACCAGGGACTTTTATACTTGACCAATGGACTTTGTTATACTCAATGAGGGCCTTTGTTATAATTCGATCAGGGACTTTTTATACTCGGCCAGAAGACTTAGTTATACTCGATCAGGGATATGTTATACTTGATCAGGGACTTTGTGATACTCAACTAGGGTACTTTGTTATATTCGATTAGAGGCATTTTTTGGACTCGATCAGGGGACTTTGTGATCCTCGAGCAGGTGGGCTTTGTTATACTCGATCAGGAGGCTTTGTTATACTCGATCAGGGACTTTGTTATACTCGATCAGGGGCTTTGTTATACTGGACCGGACTTTGTTACTACTCGATCAGGGGACTTTGTTATACTCGATCAGGACACTTTGTCTTACTGGATCAGAGCCCTTTGCTATATCTCGATCAGGGACTTTGTTATACTCGATTGGGACTTTGTTATACTCGATTAGGGGCCTGTTATACTCGGTGAGGGCTTTGTTATACTCGACGAGGGACTTTCTATACTCGACCAGGGACTTTGTTATACTCGATCAGGGGACTTTGTTATACTCGACCAGGGGATTTTTTATACTTGATCAGGGGACTTTGTTATATTCGATCAGGGACTTTGTTATACTCGACCTGGGGACTTTGATATACTCGTTCAGGGACTTTGTTATAATCGACCAGAGAATTTGTTATACTTGATCAGGTGATATGTTATACTCGATGGGGACTTTGTTATACTCGATCGGGGGACTTTGTTATACTCGACCAGGGACTGTGTTATACGCGATCAGGGGACTTTTATACTCGACCAGAGGACTTTGTTATGCTCAACCAGACGACTTTGTTATACTCGATCAGGGGACTTTGTTACACTCGTTCAGTGGACTTTGTTATACCCTATGAGGGCCTTTGTTACACTCGATCTGGGGACTTTGTTATACTCGACCAGGGACTTTGATATACGCGATCAGGGGACTTTTATACTCGACCAGAGGACTTTGTTATACTCGATCAGGGGATATGTTATACTCGATCACGGCTCTTTGTTAAGCTCAACCAAGGGACTTTGTTATACTCGATCAAGGGACTTTGTTATTCGCGATCAGGGGACTTTTTATACCCTATTAGGGGACTTTGTTATTTTCGACCAGGGACTTTCTATATTTGACCAATGGACTTTGTTATACTCAATGAGGGCCTTTGTTATAACTCGATCATGGGACTTTTTATACTCGACCAGAGGACTTAGTTATACTCGATCTGGGGATATGTTATACTCGATCAGGGACTTTGTTATACTCAAACAGGGACTTTGTTATACTCGATCAGGGGACTAAATTATACTCGATCAGGGGACTTTGTTATACTCGATTAAGGGCCTTTGTTATACTTGATGAGGGGCTTTGTCATACTCGACCAGGGACTTTGCTATACTCGACCAGGGGACTTTGTTATACTCGATGAGGGACTTTGTTGTACTCGACCAGGGACTTTGTTATACTCGATTAGGGGATGATATACTCGATCAGGGGACTTTGTTATACTCGGTTCGGGACTTTGTTATACTCGATCAGGGACTTTGTTATAAACGATTAAGGAACTTTGTTATACTTGTCCAGGGGCTTTGTTATACTCGATCAGGGGACTTTGTTATACTCGATCAGGAGAATTTGTCCAACTGGATCAGGGCCCTTTACTATACTCGACGGGGGATTTGTTATAATCGATCAGGGGACTTTGTTATGCTCGATCTGGGGACTTTGTTATACTAGGCCATGGGACTTTGTTATACTCGATCAGGGACTTTGTTATACTGGACCGAGGGCATCGTTATACTCGATCAGGGAAATTTGTTATATACGATCAGAACTTTGTTATACTTGTCCAGGGGACTTTGTTATTCCCGATCAGGGGACTTTGTTATACTCGATCAGGAGACTTTGTCTTACTGGATCAGGGCCCTTCCTATACTCGATCAGGGGACTTTGTTATACTCGATTAGGGACTTTGTTATACTCGATTAGAGGGCCTTTGTTATACTCGATGAGGGCTTTGTTATACTCGACCAGGACTTTGCTATACTCGACCAGGGACTTTGTTATACTCGATCAGGGGACTTTATTATACTCGACCAGGATTTTTATACTTGATCAGGGACTTTGTTATATTCGATCAGGGGACTTTGTTATACTCGACCAAGGGGACTCTGCTATAGTCGACCAGGGACTTTGTAATACTCGATCAGCGGACTTTGTTATACTCGACCAGGATTTTTTATACTTGATCAGGGACTTTGTTATACTCGATCAGGGGACTTTGTTATACTCGACCAGAGGACTTTGTTATACTTGATCAGGGGTATGTTATACTCGATGAGGGACTTTGTTATACTCGATCAGGGGACTTTGTTATACTCGACCAGAGGAATTTGTTATACTTTATCCATTATATTATACTCGATGAGGGACTTTGTTATACTCGACCAGGGGACTTTGATATACGCGATCAGGGGACTTTTTATACTCGAAAAGGACTTTGTTATACTCGATCAGGGGATATGTTATACTCGATCAAGTCACTTTGTTATGCTCAACCAGGGACATTGTTATACTCGGTTCAGCGGACTTTGTTATACTCGATCAGGGGACTTTGTTATACTCAGCCAGGGGACTTTGTTATACTCGATCAAGGGACTTTGTTATACTCAATCAGGGACTTTGTTATACTCGATTAGGGGCTTTGTTATACTCGATAAGGGCTTGTCATACTCGACAGGGGACTTTGCTATACTCGACCAGGGGACTTTGTCATACTCAATGGGGGACTTTGTTGTACTCGACCAGGACTTTGTTATACTCGATCAGGGATATGTTATACTCGATCAGGGGACTTTGTTATACTCGGTTCAGGGTCTTTGTTATACTCGATCAGTGATCTTTGTTATAATCGATCAGGGAACTTTGTTATACTTATCAGGGGCTTTGTTATACTCGATCAGGAGAATTTGTCTTACTGGATGAGGCCCTTTCTACTATACTCGACCGGGGATTTTGTTATAATCGATTAGGGAGTTTGTTATGCTCGATCTAGGGACTTTGTTATACTAGGCCAGGGGACTTTGTTATACTCGATCCGGGGACTTTATTTACTGCACCAAGGGACTTTGTTACTCGATCAGGAACTTTGTTATAAACGATCAGGGAACTTTGTTATACTTGTCAGGGGACTTTGTTATACTCGATCAGGGGACTTTGTTATACTCGATCAGGAGACTTTGTCTTACTGGATCAGGGCCTTTATACTCGATCAGGGACTTTGTTATACTCAATTAGGGACTTTGTTATACTCGATTAGGGGCCTTTGTTATACTCGATGAGGGGGCTTTGTTATACTTGACCAGGAGACTTTGCTATACTCGACCAGGGACTTTGTTATACTCGATCAGGGGACTTTGTTTTACTCGACCAGGGGATTTTATACTTAATCAAGTGACTTTGTTATATTCGATCAGGGACTTTGTTATACTCGCCAGGACTTTGCTATATATCGACCAGAGGACTTTGTTATAGTCGATCAGGGGACTTTGTTGTACTCGACCAGAGTTTTTATACTTGATCAGGGACCTTGTTATATATCAGGGACTTTGTTATACTCGAACAGAGGACTGTTATACTTGATCGGGATATGTTATACTCGATGAGGGACTTTGTTATACTCGATCAGGGAATTTGTTATACTCGACCAGAAATTTGTTATACTTGATCAGGTTGATATGTTATACTCGATGAGGGACTTTGTTATACTCGACCAGGGGACTTTGATATATGCGATCAGGGGACTTTTTATACTCGACCAAGACTTTGTTATACTCGATCAGGGAATATGTTATACTCGATCACTTCACTTTGTTATGCTCAACCAGGGTACATTGTTATACTTGATCAGGAGACTTTGTTATATGCAATTTGGGGACTTTGTTATACCTATTAGGGGACTTTGTTATACTCGACCAGTGGACTTTTAATACTTGACCAATGGACTTTGTTATACTCAATGAGGGCTTTGTTATAACTCGATCAGGGGACTTTTTATATTCGTCAGAGGACTTAGTTATACTCGATCAGGGATATGTTATACTTGATCAGGGGACTTTGTTATACACAACTAGGGACTTTGTTATATACGATTAGAGCATTTTTGGACTCGATCAGGGACTGTGATCCTCGAGCAAGTGGGCTTTGTTATACTCGATCAGGGGCTTTGTTATACTCGATGAGGGACTTTGCTATACTCGACAAAGGGACTTTGTTATACTCAAGCAGGGCTTTGTTATACTCGATAAGGACTTTGTTATACTCGATCAGGAGGCTTTGTTGTACTCGATCAGGGGACTTTCTATACTCGACCAGGGACTTTGTTATACTCGAGCAGGGGCTTTGTTATACTCGATTAGGGACTTTGTTATACTCGATCAGGAGGCTTTGTTGTACTCGATCAGGGGACTTTGTAATACTCGATCCGGAGACTTTGTTATACTTGATTGGGGACTTTGTTATACTCGATCGGGGACTTTGTTATACTCGATCAGAGGACTTTGTTATACTCGCCAGGGGCCTTTGTTATACTCGATTAGAAAACTTTGTTAAACTCGACCAGGAGACTGTGTTTTTACTCGATTAGGGACTTTCTTATACTTCACTAGGGACCTTGTTGTACTCGATCAGGATATGTTATACTCGATCGGAGACTTTGTTATACTTGATTAGGGGACTGTTATACTCGACCAGGGCCTTTGTTATACTCGATCAGGGACTTTGTTATACTCGATTAGGTGACTTTGTTACTCGATAAGGTTAATTTGTTATACTCGGTTCAGGGACTTTGTTATACTCGTCCATGGGGCTTTGTTTACTCAATCTGGGGACTTTGTTATACTCGATCAGGAGCCTTTGTTTTACTCGATTAAGGCCCTTTGTTATACTCGACCAGGGACGTTGTTACAATCGATCAGGAGAAATTGTTATACTCGATCAGGGGACTTTTTATACTCGATCAAGGGTACTTTTGTTATACTCGATTAGGGAACTTTGATATACTCGACCAGGGACTTTGTTATACTCGATCAGGCGGCTCGATCTCAGAACTTTGTTATACTCGATGAGGGGCTGTTATACTCGATCAGGAGGCTTTGTTGTACTCGATCAGGGGACTTTGCTATACTCGACCAGGGACTTCGATATACTCGAGCAGGGGCGTTGTTATACTCGATCAGGGGACTTTGTTATACTCGATCAGGGGACTTTGTCTTACTCGATCAGGGTCTTTGTAATACTCGATCAGGAGACTTTGTTATACTTGATCAGGCGGCTTTGTTATACTCGATCTGGGGACTTTGTTATACTCGATGAGGGCCTTTGTTATACTCGATTAGAAACTTTGTTATACTCGACCAGGAGACTGTGTTTTACTCGATTAGGGACTTTGTTATACTCCACTAGGGACTTTGTTGTACTCGATCAGGATATGTTATACTAGATCAGGGACTTTGTTATACTCGGTTAAGGGACTGTTATATCGTCCAAAGGGCTGTCATACGATCAGGGGACTTTGTTATACTCGATCAGGGACTTCGTCTTTCTCGATCAGGGCCCTTTGTTATACTCGACCAGGGACGTTGTTATAATCGATCAGGAGAATTTGCTATACTCGATAAGGGGACTTTGTTATACTCGATAAGAATTTGTTCTACTCGATAAGGGACTTTGTTAGGCTCGAACAGGGGACTTTGTTATACTCGATCAGGGCTTTGTCTTACTCGATCAGGGACTTTGTAATACTCGATTAGGGGACTTTGTTATACTCGATCAGGCGGCTTTGTTATACTCGATCTGGGGACTTTGTTATACTCGATGAGGGCGCTGTTATACTCGATTAGAAACTTTGTTATACTCGACCAGGAAACTGTGTTTTACTCGAATAGGGGACTTTGTTATACTCCACTAGGGACTTTGTTGTATTCTCGATCGATCAGGGCCCTTTGTTATACTCGACCAGGGACGTTGTTATAATCGATCAGGAATTTGCTATACTCGATAAGGGACTTTGTTATACTCGATAAAAGATTAATTTGTTATACTCGATAAGGGGACTTTGTTGAATCGAACAGGGGACTGTTATACTCGACCAGGGACTTTTTATACTCGATTAGGCGGCTTTGTTATACTCGATCTGGGACTTTGCTATACTCGATGGGGGCCTTTGTTATACTCGATCAGGGCCTTTGTTATACTCGATTAGGGGACTTTGTTATACTCGACTAGGGGACTTTGTTATACTCGATCAGGGTACTTTGTAAAATCGACCAGAGGACTTTGTTATACTCGATGAGGGCCTCTGTTATACTCGATCAGGGGACTTTGTTATACTCGACGAGAGGACTTTGTTATATTCGATGAGGCGGCTTTGTTATACTCGTTCAGGACTTTCTTTTTACTCGATGAGGGCTTTTGTTATACTCAATCAGGGGCCTTTGTTATACTGAGATGGGGACTTTCTTATACTCGGTTCAGGGGACTTTGTTATACTCGTCCAAGGGCTTTGTTATACTCGATTAGGTGACTTTGCTATACTCGACCAGGGGACTTTGTTATTCTCGATCAGATGACATTTAACTATAAGTGGTATTTGATATAGATGAGGCGCCATATATGAGGACACTTTGTCTTACTAGTTCAGGGCCCTTTGATATATCAACCAGGGACGTTGTTATAATCGATCAGAGAATCTGTTATACTCGATCAGGGACTTTGTTATACTCGATCAGGTAGTTTTGTTATACCTGAAGGAACTTTGTTATCCTCGATGAGGGCCTTTGTTATACTCGATCAGGGACTTTGTACTATGATTAGGGGCCTTTGTTATACTCGATGAGGGGGCTTTGTTATAATCGACCAGACTTTATACTCGACCAGGGTCTTTGTTATACTCGATCAGGACTTTGTTATACTCGACCAGGATACTTTGTAAAATCGACCAGAGGACTTTGTTACCTGATGAGGGACTTTGTTATACCTCGAACAGAGACTTTGTTATAGTTGATCAGGGATATGTTATACTCGATGAGGGACTCTTTGTTATACTCGATCAGGAAATTTGTTATACCTTGACCAGAGGAATTTGTTATAATTGATCAGGTTGATATGTTATACCCGATGAGGGGACTTTGTTATACTCGACCAGGACTTTGATATATGCGATCAGGGACTTTATACTCAAACAAAGGACTTTGTTATACTCGATCAGGGAATATGTTATACTCGATCACTTCACTTTGTTATGCTCAACCTGGGTACATTGTTATACTCGATCAGGGACTTTGTTATATGCAATTGGGGGACTTTGTTATACCCTATTAGGGACTTTGTTATACTCGACCAGTGGACTTTTAATACTTGACCAATGGACTTTGTTATACTCAATGAGGGCCTTTGTTATAACTCGATCAGGGATATATACTTGATCAGGGACTTTGTTATACACAACTAGGGACTTGTTATATTCGATTAGAGGCATTTTTGGACTCGATCAGGGACTTTGTGATCCCTCGAGGGTGAGCTTTGTTATACTCGATGAGGGACATTGCTATACTCGACAAGGGACTTTGTTATACCCAAGCAAGGGCTTTGTTGTACTCGATAAGGGACTTTGTTACACTCATCAGGAGGCTTTGTTGCACTCGATCAGGGGACTTTGCTATA
This sequence comes from Homarus americanus, assembly GCF_018991925.1. NCBI lineage: Eukaryota > Metazoa > Arthropoda > Malacostraca > Decapoda > Nephropidae > Homarus > Homarus americanus. The sequence goes on from NW_024726107.1 coordinate 2,002,355, forward strand.
CTCGACCAGGGACTTTGTTATACAGGGGCCTGTTATACTCGATTAGGGACTTTGTTATACTCGATCAGGAGGCTTTGTTGTACTCGATCAGGGGACTTTGCTATACTCGACCAGGGACTTTGATATACTCGAGCAGGGGCGTTGTTATACTCGATCAGGGGACTTTGTTATACTCGATCAGGACTTTGTCTTACTCGATCAGGGACGTTGTAATACTCGATCAGAGACTTTGTTATACTTGGTTAGGACTCTTTGTTATACTCGATCAGGGACTTTGTTATACCTCGATCAGAGGATTTTGTTATACTCGCCAGGGGCCTTGTTATACTCGATTAGAAAATTTTCCTATACTCGACCAGAGACTGTGTTTACTCGATTAGGGACTTGTTATACCCACTAGGACTTTGTTGTACCCGATCAGGGATATGTTATACTCGATCAGGAGACTTTGTTATACTTGATTAGGACTTTGTTATACTCGACCAGGGACTTTGTTATACTCGATCAGGACTTTGTTATACTCGATTGGGACTTTATACTCGATAAGGTTAATTTGTTATATCGGTTCAGGGACTTTGTTATACTCGTCCAGGGGGCTTTGTTATACTCAATCTGGGGACTTTGTTATACTCGATCAGGAGCCTTTGTTTTACTCGATTAGGACCCTTGTTATACTCGACCAGGGACGTTGTTACAATCGATCAGGAGAAATTGTTATACTCGATCAGGACTTTTTTATTCGATCAGGTACTTTTGTTATACCTCGATAAGGGAACTTTGATATACTCGACCAGGACTTTGTTATACTCGATAAGGAATTTGTTATTCGATAAGGGACCTTTGAGACTCGAACAGGGACTTTGTTATACTCGACCAGACTTTGTTATACCTCGATCAGGCGGCTGTTATACCGATCTGGGGACTTTGTTATACTCGATGAGGGCTTTGTTATACTTGATTAGAAAACTTTGTTCTTTGTACCAGGAGACTGTGTTTACCCGATTAGGGACTTGTTATACTCCACTAGGGACTTTGTTGTACTCGATCAGGGATATGTTATACTAGATCAGGACTTGTTATACTCGGTTAGGGGACTTTGTTATACCCGTCCCAGGGGCTTTGTCATAACGATCAGGGAATTTGATACTCGATCAGGGGACTCGTCTTTCTCGATCAGGCCCTTGTTATACTCTCGACCAGGGACGTTGTTATAATCGATCAGGAGAATTTTATACTCGATAAGGGACTTTGTTATACTCGATAAGGGAATTTGTTCTACCCGATAAGGGGACTTTGTTAGGTCAACAGGGACTTTGTTATACCCGACCAGGGGATTTTTATACTCGATTAGGCGGCTTTGTTATACTCGATCTGGGACTTTGCTACTCGATGAGGGCCTTTGTTATACCGATCAGCCTTTGTTATACTGAAGGGACTTTGTTATACTCGACCAGGACTTGTTATACTCGATCAGGGTACTTTGTAAAATCGACGAGGACTTTGTTATACTCGATGAGGGCCTTTGTTATACTCGATCAGGGGACTTTGTTATACTCGACGAGAGGACTTTGTTATATTCGATGAGGCGGCTTTGTTATACTCGATCAGGACTTTCTTTACTCGATGAGGGGCTTTGTTATACTCGATCGGGGCCTTAGTTATACTAGATGAGGGACTCTTTATACTCGGTTCAGGGGACTTTGTTATACCTAACTGGCGGGCTTTGTTATACTCGATTAGGTGACTTTGCTATACTCGACCAGGGGACTTTGTTATTCTCGATCAGATGACATTCTTATACTCGATCAGGGAACTTTGTTATACCTCGATGAGGGCCTGTTATACCCATGAGGACACTTTGTCTTACTAGTTCAGGGCCTTTGATATATTCGACCAGGGGATTGTTATAATCGATCAGGAGAATCTGTTATACTCGATCAGGGACTTTGTTATACTGATCAGGTTTTGTTATACTCGATCAGGAACTTTGTTATCCTCGATGAGGGCCTTTGTTATACTCGATCAGGACTTTTATAATTTGAGGGCCTTTGTTATACTCGATGAGGGTGCTTTGTTATAATCGACCAGGGACCTTTTTATACTCGACCAGGACTTTGTTATACTCGATCAGGGATTTGTTATACTCGACCAGGATACGTAAAATCGACCAGAGGACTTTGTTATACTCGATGAGGCCTTTGTTATACTCGATCAGGGACTTTGCTATACTCGACGAGGGACTTGTTATATTCGATGAAACGTCTTTGTTATACTCGATCAGACCTTTGTTTTACTCGATGAGGGCTTTTGTTATACTCGATCAGGGCCTTTGTTATACTAGATGAGGGGACTTTTATACTCAGTCTAGGGACTTTATACTCGTAAAAGGGCTTTGTTATACTCGATCAGGGGACTTTGTTATACTCGATCAGGGGACGTTGTCGTACCGATCAGGACCCTTTGTTATACTCGACCAGGGACGTTGTTATAATCGATCAGGAGAATTTGTTATACTCGATCAGGGACTTTGTTATACCCGATCAGAGGACTTTGTTATACTCGACCAGGACCTTTGTTATACTCGATTAGAAAACTTTGTTATACTCGACCAGGAGACTGTTTACTCGATTAGGGGACTTTGTTATACTCGACCAGGGGCCTTTGTTATACTCGATCAGGGACTTTGTTATACTCGATTAGGGACTTTGTTATTCTCGATAAGTTATAATCGGTTCAGGGACCGGCAGCCTGTCCAGGGGGCTTTGTTATACCCGCATCAGGGACTTTTGTTATGATCGAGATCAGGAGCCTTTGTTTTACTCGCTAGATTAGGCCTCGTTGTTCCCCATCAGGGACGTTGTTACAATCGACTTATGAATTGGTTACACTCGATCAGGGGACTCGGTTACACTCGATCAGGGTACCTTTGTTTTACCCGGATTAGGAACTTCATATAATTTCCTGACTTAGGGGCCTTTTATACCTTTATCGGGACCCCTTTGGTTACCTGGATTAGGGACTTTATACTGGATATGAATTTGTTATAATTTTATAAGGGGATTTCGTTAGACCTGAACAGTGACCTTTGTTATACACGACCAGGGACTTATACCTTTATTAGGCGGCTTTTATATACCTGATCTAAAATTGTTATACTTTGACTAGAGACTGTGTTTTACCCGATTAGGGGACTTTGTTATACCCACTAGGGACTTTCGTGCTCGATCAGGGAGTTATGTTAAATTTCACCTAGGGACTTTGTTATGCTCGGTTGTCTACGTGGACCTTTGCTATACTCGGCCCGAAGGGGTTTGTTGTACTCGGGATCAGGGGACTCTTTTGTTATACTCGGGATCAGGGGACTTCTGCTTCCACTCGATCAGGGCCTTTGCTTAAGGATTTCTCGACCAGGACGCTGTTATAATCGCATCAGAGAATTTGTTATACCTGATAAGGTGACTTTATATACCCGATAAGGGAATATGTTCTACCCAATACGCTTTGTTAGGCTGGAACAGGGGACTTGTTATACCTGACCGTGGACCTTTTGTTACACCTGGATTAGGCGGCTTTTGTTGCTATACTAGATCTGGGGGACTTTGTTATACCATGAGGGGCCTTTTGTTATACTCTGATCAGGGGCCTTTGTTATACCATATCAGGGAGTTTTGTTATACCCACTTAGGGCCTTGTACTCTGATCAGGGGCTTTGTTATGTTAATGATCACGGGACTTTTGTTATGTACCTTGGTAGAGATCAGGGGACTTTGCTATACTGGAGCAGGGCTTGGTTGTACTTCGATCAGGGACTTTGTTATACACGATTAGGGAACTTTACATACATGTCCAGGGGGCTGTGTTAGACGGACTTCAGCACTGTTATACCCGATCAGAGACTTTTGTCTTACCGGTTGGCGGCCCTTGCTATACTCGACCGAGGGACTTTGTTATAATCGATCGTGACCTTGCTATGCTCGATCTAGGACTTGTTTATACTGGGCCAGGGAACTTATACTCTGACTTGGGACTTTGTTATACTGGGACCATGTGGGGATTTTTTTACTCTCGATCAGGGGACTTTGTTACACTGGATCAGGCGTCTTTTGGTTATACCTGATGAAGGGACTCTATATATCTTCTGGGACAAGGGACTTTGTTATACCCGATAAGGGAATGGTTAGAGCGCATCAGGGACTTGCTATACCCGGACCAGGGACATTGTTGTTCTCGGGATTAGGGCGGCTTTTAGTTATACTTGATCAGGTGACTTTAAGTTTATACTCGGGATGAAGGGCCTCATACCTAATGAGAGCCCTTGTTATACTAGATCAGGGACTTTGTTATACTTATTAGGAGCCTTTTTAATTTGACTATGGTTCTTTAAGATGGCCTGATGAGGGACTTTGCTATAATTAATAGGGGACTTTGTTGTACTCGGGAGCAGGGTGCCGAATACCTGATGAGGGACTTTGTTGGTTCCTGACAAGGGCACTTTGTTATACCTGAATAAGGAGAATTTGTTACACCATAAAGGGACTTTGTTGACTCGAACAGGGACTTTGTTATACCCGACCAGGGACCTTTGTTATACCTCGATTCGGCGGCTTTTATATACCTGATCACGGGACTTCGATGAGGGTTTGTTATACTTTGGAGAGAGGCCTTGTTATACCATATCAGGGACTTAAAATGGACTTTGATGGAGGGGGGCTTCATATACTCGATGAGGGCCTTGTTATACTTGGATCAGGGAATTTTTATACTGACCAGATAGGATTTTGTTATAATTTTATCATCAGGGGACTTTGTTATACCTGACGAGACATTTTTTATACTCTGATCAGGGACTTGCTATACTCAGGCTGAGGACTTAGGGTTATACCTGACACTCGATCAGGATATGTTATACTCGATCAGGGGACTTTGTTATACTCAACCAGGGACTTTTGTTATACTCGATCAGGGGACTTTGTTGTACTCGATCAGGGGACTCTGTTATACTCGATTAGGGCCGTTGTTATACTCAATGAGGGGGCTTTGTCATACTCGACCAGGGACTTTTGCTATACTCGACCAGGGACTTTGTTATACTCGATAAGGGGACTTTGTTGTACTGACCAGGGACTTTGTTATACTCGATCAGATATGTTATACTCGATCAGGGACTTTGTTATACTCGATCAGGAGGCTTTGTTTTACTCGATGAGGGACTTTGCTATGCTCGACCAGGGACTTTTGTTATACACGAGCAGGGGCTTTGTTATACTCGATTAGGGACTTTGTTATACTCGATCAGGAGGCTTTGTTGTACTCGATCAGGGACTTTGCTATACTCGACCAGGTGACTTTGTTATACTCGAGAAGGGGCTTTGTTATACTCGATCAGTTGGGCTTTGTTATACTCGATCAGGACTTTTGCTATTCTCGAAAGGACTTTGTTATAGTCGATTAGGGATTTTGTTATACTCGATTAGGAACTTTGATATACTCGACTAGGGACCTTTGTTATACCGATAAGGGAATTTGTTATACCAATAAGGGACTTTGTTAGACTCGACCAGACTTTGTTATACTCGATCAGGCGGCTTTGTTATACTCGATCTGGGGACTTTGTTATACCTCGATGAGGGGCCTTTGTTATACCTCGATTAGAAAATCTTGTTATAACTCGACCAGGACTGTGTTTACTCGATTAGGGACTTTGTTATACTCCACTAGAGACTTTGTTGTACTCGATCAGATATGTTATACTAGATCAGGGACTTTGTTATACTCGGTTCAGGGACTTTGTTATACCGTCCAAGGGCTTTGTCATACCGATCAGGACTTTGTTATACTCGATCAGGGACTTCGTCTTTCTCGATCAGGGCCCTTTGTTATACCTCGAACAGGACGTTATTATAATCGATCAGGAGAATTTGTTATACTGATCGACTTTGTTATACTCGATAGGAATTTGTTCTACTCGATAAGGACTTTGTTAGGCCGAAGACTTGTTATACTCGACCAGACTTTGTTATACTCGATGAGGCCTTTTATACCGATCAGGGCCTTTGTTATACTATATCAGACTTTGTTATACCTACTTAGGCCTTTTTTGTACTCGATCAGGGCCTTTGTTATACACGATCACGGGACTTTGTTATACCAGATCAGGACTTTTTATACTCGAGCAGGGGCTTTGTTATACTCTGATCAGGGACTTTGTTATACACGATCGGGGAACTTATACTTGTCCAGGGCTGTGTTATACTTTGATCAGGTGACTTTGTTATACCCGATCAGGAGATTTTTGCCTTACTGGTTAGGGCCTTTGCATATACTCGACCGGACTTTGTTATAATCGATCAGGACTTTTTATGCTCGATCTAGGACTTTGTTATACCCAGGGACTTTTTATTACCGATCAGGACTTTGTTATACTGGACCATAATTTTTTACTCGATCAAGGGACTTTTTTTTACTCGATCAGGGGACTTTGTTATACTCGATCAAGCGACTTTTGTTATACTCGATCAGGGGACTTTGTTATACTCGACCAGGGGCCTTTATTATACTCGATTAGGTGACTTTGTTATACTCGATAAGGGGACTTTGTTATACTCGACCAGGGGACTTTGTTATTCTCGATTAGGCGACTTTCTTATACTCGATTAGGGGACTTTGTTATACTCGATGAAGGGCTTTTGTTATACTCAATGAGGAGCCTTTGTTATACTAGATCAGGGGACTTTGTTATACTCGATTAGGGGCCTTTTTTTGGACTCGATCAGTGGTCTTTGTTATACTCGATGAGGGGACTTTGTTATACTCGATCAGGGGACTTTGTTGTACTCGAGGAGGGGGGTTTGTAATACTCGATCAGGGGACTTTGTTATACTCCAACAGGAGGCTTTGTTATACTCGATCAGGTGACTTGGCAATACTCGACTAGGGGACTTTTGTTATACTCGATCAAGGGACTTTGTTATACTCGACCAGGGGCCTTTGTTATACTCGATTAGGGGACTTTGTTATTCCTGATAAGGGTACTTTGTTATACTCGATAAGGGGAATTTGTTATACTCGTTAAAGGGACTTTGTTAGACTCGAACAGGGGACTTTGTTATACTCGACCAGGGGACTTTGTTATACTCGATTCGGCGGCTTTGTAATACTCGATCTGGGGACTTTGTTATTCTCGATGAGGGGCCTTTGTTATACTCGATGAGGGGCCTTTGTTTTACTAGATCAGGGGACTTTAAATACTCGAGCAGGGGGCTTTGTTATACTCGATGAGGGGCCTTTGTTATACTCGATCAGGGGACTTTTTTATACTCGATGAGGGCCTTTGTTATATTCGATCAGGGGACTTTGTTATACTCGACGAGGGACTTTCTTATACTCGATCGGGGGACTTTTTTATACTCGACCAGAGGACTTTGTTATACTCGATCAAGGGATATGTTGTACTCGATGAGGGGACTTTGTTATACTCAACCAGGGGACTTTGTTATACTCGATCAGGGGACTTTGTTATACTCGATCAGGGGACTTTGTTATACTCGATTAGGGGCCTTTGTTATACTCGATGAAGGGGCTTTGTAATACTCGATCAGGGGACTTTGTTGTACTCTAACAGGAGGCTTTGTTAAACTCGATCAGGGGACTTTGCAATACTCGACCAGGGGACTTTTGTTATACTCGATCAAGGGACTTTGTTATACTCGATCAGGGAACTTTGTTATACTCGATTAGGGGCCTTTGTTACACTCGATGAGGGGGCTTTGTTATACTCTACCAGAGGACTTTGCTATACTCGACCAGGGGAGTTTGTTATACTCGATTAGGGGACTTTGTTTTACTCGATTAGGGGAATTTGTTATACTCCACTACGGACTTTGTTGTACTCGATCAGGGATATGTTATACTCGTTGAGGGGACTTTGGTGTACTCGGTTCAGGGGACTTTGTTATACTCGTCCAGGGGGCTTTGTTATACTCGATCAGAGGACTTTGTTATACTCGATCAGGGGACTTTGTTATACTCAACCAGGGGTCTTTGTTATACTCGATCAGAGGACTTTGTTATACTCGATCAGGGGACTTTGTTATACTCGACCCGGGGACTTTTTACTACTCGATCAGGGGACTTTGTTATACTCGACCAGAGGACTTTTGTTATAATTGATCAAGTGATGTGTTATACTCGATCAGGGGAGTTTGTTATATTCAATCAGAGGACTTTGTTATACTCAAACAGGGGCCTTTGTTATACTCTATAAGAAAACTTTGTTATACTCGACCAGGAGACTTTGTTAGACTCGATTAGGGGACTTTGTTATACTCCACTAGGCACTTTGTTGAACTCGATCAGGGGATATGTTATACTCGATTAGGGGACTTTGTTGTACTCGGTTCAGGGGACTTTGTTATACTCGTTCAGGGGGATTTGTTATACTCGATCATGGGACTTTTTTATACTCGATCAGGGGACTTTGTCTTACTCGATCAGGGGACTTTGTTATACTCGATCAGGGGACTTTGTTATAGTTGATTAGGGGACTTTGTTATACTCGATCAGGGGACTTTGTTATGCTCGGTCAAAGGACTTTGTTATACTCGACCAGGGGCCTTTGTTATACTCGATTAGAAAACTTTGTTATACTCGACCAGGAGACTGTGTTTTACTTGATTAGGGAACTTTGTTATACTCCACTAGGGACTTTGTTGTACTCGATCAGGGGATATGTTATACTCGTCCAGGGGGCTTTGTTATACTCGATAAGGGGAATTTGTTATACTCGATAAGGGGACTTTGTTAGACTCGAAAGGGGGACTTTCTTATACTCGACCAGGGGACTTTGTTATACTCGATTTGGCGGTTTGTTATACTCGATCAGGAATTTGTTATACTCGATGGGGGCCTTTGTTATACTCGATCAGGCCTTTGTTATACTATATCAGGATTTTGTTATACCCGCTTAGGGGCCTTATTTGTACTCGATCAAGGACTTTGTTATACCTCGACCAGGCCCTTTGTTATTCTCGATTAGGGACTTTGTTATTCCTGGAAGGTACTTTGTTATACCTCGATAAGGAGAATTTGTTATACTCGATAAAGGGACTTTGTTAGACCCGAACAGGTAACTTTGTTATACTCGACCAGGGACTTTGTTATACTCGATTTGGCAGCTTTGTTACACTCGATCACGGGACTTTGTTATACTCGACCAGGAGACATTTCTATACTTGATGAGGGACTTTTTATACTCAATGAGGGCCTTTGTTATAACTCGATCAGGGGACTTTTTATACCGCCCAGAGGACTTAGTTATACTCGATCAGGGCTATGTTATACTCGATCAGGGACTTTGTTATACTCAACCAGGGGACTTTGTTATACTCGATCAGGAACTTTGTTGTAGTTGATCAGGTGACTTGTTATACCTCGATTAGGGCCTTGTTATACTCAATAAGGGGCTTGTCATACTCGACCAGGGACTTTGCTATACTCGACCAGGGACTTTGTTATACTCGATGAGGGATATGTTATACTCGATCAGGGGACTTTGTTATACTCGAGCGTGGGTTTTGTTATACTCGATCTGGAGGCTTTGTTATACTCGATGAGGGGACTTTGCTATACTCGACCAGGGACTTTGTTATACCTCGAGCAGGGAGCTTTGTTATACTCGATTAGGGACTTTGTTATACTCGATCAGGAGGCTTTGTTGTACTCGATCAGGACTTTGCTATACTCGACCAGGGACTTTGTTATACTCGAGCCGGGGGCTTTTTTATACCCAATCAGGAGGTTTTGTTATACTCGATCAGGGACTTTGCTATTCTCGAAAAGTGGACTTTGTTATAGTCGATTAGGGACTTTGTTATACTCGACTAGGAACTTTTTATACTTGACCAATGGACTTGATATACTCGATGAGGGCCTTTGTTATACTCGATGAAGGGACTTTGTTATACCTCACAGGGACTTTGTTATACTCGATCAGGGACTTTTTATACTCACGAGAGGACTTTGTTATACTCAATCAGGAGATATGTTGTACTTGATCAAGGGACTTTGTTATACTCATCCAGGGACGTGGTTATACTCGATCAGGGACTTTGTTATACTAAATCAGGGGAATATGTTATACTTGATCAGGGACTTTGTTATACTCGATATGGGAACTTTGTTATGCTCATCGAGGGGCTTTTTATACTCGATCAGGGACTTTGTTATACTCGATAAGGGTTCTTGTCTTCCTCGGTCAGGGCCCTTTGCTATACTCGACCGGGGACTTTTGTTATAATCGACCAGGACTTTGTTATATTCGATCAGGGAACTTTGTTATACTGACCAAGGGACTTTGTTATACTCGATCAGGACCTTTGTTATAAACGATCAGGAACTTTATACTTGTCCAGGGACTTTGTTACTACTCGATCAGGGGACTTTGTTATACTCGATCAGGAGACTTGTCTTACTTGATCAGGCCCTTGCTATACCTTCGACCAGGGACTTTGTTATACTCGATCAGGGACTTTGTTATACCTGACCAGGGATTTTTATACTTGATCAGGGACTTTGTTATATTCGATCAGGACTTTGTTATACTCGACCTGGGGACTTTGATATACTTGTTCAGGGACTTTGTTATAATCCCAGAGGAATTTGTTATACTTGATCAGGTGATATGTTATACTCGATGAGGGACTTTGTTATACTCGATCAGGGACTTTGTTATACTCGACCAGGGACTTTGTTATACGCGATCAGGGGACTTTTTATACTCGACCAGAGGACTTTGTTATGCTCAACCAGACGACTTTGTTATACTCCGATCAGGGACTTTGTTATACTCGTTCAGTGGACTTTGTTATACCCTGAGGGCTTTTGTTACACTCGATCTGGGGACTTTGTTATACTCGACCAGGGACTTTGATATACGCGATCAGGGGATTTTTATACTCGACCAGAGGACTTTGTTATACTCGATCAGGGGATATGTTATACTCGATCACGGCTCTTTGTTGCTCAACCAGGGACTTTGTTATACTCGATCAGGGACTTTGTTATTCGCAATCAGGGGACTTTGTTATACCCTATTAGGGGACTTTGTTATATTCGACCAGGGACTTTCTATATTTGTCCAATGGACTTTGTTATACTCAATGAGGGCCTTTGTTATAACTCGATCATGGGACTTTTTATACTCGACCAGAGGAATTAGTTATACTCGATCTGGGGATATGTTATACTCGATCAGGGACTTTGTTATACTCAAACAGTGGACATTGTTATACTCGATTAGGGGCCTTGTTATACTCGACCAGAGGAATTTGTTATACTGATCAGGTAGATATGTTATACTCGTGAGGGGACTTGTTATACTCGACCAGGGGACTTTGATATATGCGATCAGGGGACTTTTTATACTCGACCAAATGACTTTGTTATACTCGATCAGGGATATGTTATACTCGATCACTTCACTTTGTTATGCTCAACCAGGTACATTGTTATACTCGATCAGACTTTATTATACTCGATCAGGGACTTTGTTATACTCGATTAGGGCCTTTGTTATACTCGATGAGGGGGCTGTCATACTCGACCAGGGACTTTGCATACTCGACCAGGGTCTTTGTTATACCTCGATGAGGACTTTGTTGTACTCGACCAGGGACTTTGTTATGCTCGATTAGGGGATATGTTATACTCGATCAGGGACTTTGTTATACTCGGTTCGGGGACTTTGTTATACTCGATCAGACTTTGTTATACTCAACCAGGACTTTGTTATACTCAACCAGGGACTTTGTTATACTCGATCATGGGACTTTGTTATACTCGATCAGGGACTTTGTTATACTCGATTAGGGCCTTTGTTATACCTGATGAGGGGGCTTTTTCATACTCGACCTGGGGACTTTGCTATACTCGACCAGGGACTTTGTTATACTCAATGAGAGGACTTGTACTCGACCAGGACTTTGTTATACTCGATCAGGGATATGTTGTACTCGATCAGGGACTTTCTTATACTCGGTTCAGGGTTCTTGTTATACTCGATCAGGAACTTTGTTATAAACGATTAGGAACTTTGTTATACTTGTCCAAGGGCTTTGTTATACTCGATCAGGGGACTTTGTTATACTCGATCAGGAGAATTTGTCCTACTGGATCAGGCCCTTTACTATACCTCGACCGGGGATATTATTATAATCGATCAGGGACTTTGTTATGCTCGATCTGGGGACTTTGTTATACCTTGGCCAGGGGACTTTGTTATACTCGATGAGGGACTTTGTTATACTGGACCGAGGGCTTTGTTATACTCGATCAGGGAAATTTGTTATAAACGATCAGGGAACTTTGTTATAATTGTCCAGGGACTTTGTTATACCCGATCAGGGACTTTGTTATACTCGATCAGGAGACTTTGTCTTACTGGATCAGGGCCCTTCGCTATACTCGATCAGGGACTTTGTTATACTCGATTAGGGGACTTTGTTATACTCGATTAGGGGCCTTTTTATACTCGATGAGGGGCTTTGTTATACTCGACCAGGAGACTTTGCTATACTCACCAGGGGACTTTATTATACTCGATCAGGGACTTTGTTATACTCCCAACGGGATTTTTATACTTGATGAGGACTTTGTTATATTCGATAAGGGGACTTTGTTATACTCGACCATGGGACTCTGCTATAGTCGACCAGGGGACTGTTATACTCGATCAGCGGACTTTGTTATACTCGACCAGGGATTTTTATACTTGATCAGGGACTTTGTTATACTCGACGAGGATTGTTATACTTGATCAGGGATATGTTATACCGATGAGGGACTTTGTTATACTCGATCAGGGGACTTTGTTATACTCGACCAGAGAATTTGTTATACTTGATCAGGTGATATGTTATACTCGATGAGGGACTTTGTTATACTCGACCATGGGACTTTGATATACGCGATCAGAACTTTTTATACTCGAAAAGGGACTTTGTTATACTCGATCAGGGGATATGTTATACTCCATCAAGTCACTTTGTTATGCTCAACCAGGACTTTGTTATACTCGGTTCTGGGGACTTTATACTCGATCAGACTTTGTTATACTCAACCAGGGGACTTTGTTATACTCGATCAAGGGACTTTGTTATACTCGATCAGGGACTTTGTTATACTCGATTAGGGCCTTTGTTATACTCGATGAGGGGGCTTTGTCATACTCGACCAGGGACTTTGCTATACCGACAGGGACTTTGTTATACTCAATGAGACGGATCAACCAGGACTTTGTTATACTCGATCAGGGATATGTTATACTCGATCAGGGGACTTTGTTATACTCGGTTCAGGGGTATATGTTATACTCGATCCGGAGAATTTGTCTTACTGGATGAGGCCCTTTACTATACTCGACCGGGGATTTTGTTATAATCGATCAGAGTTTGTTATGCTCGATCTGGGGACTTTGTTATACTAGGCCAGGGGACTTTGTTATACTCGATCCGGGGACTTTGTTTTACTGGACCAGGGCCTTTGTTATACTCGATCAGGGGACTTTGTTATACTCGATTAGGGACTTTGTTATACTCGATAAGGTTAATTTGTTATACTCGGTTCAGGGGACCTTGTTATACTCGTCCAGGGGCTTTGTTATACTCGATCTGGGGACTTTGTTATACTCGATCAGAGCCTTTGTTTACTCGATTAGGGCCCTTTGTTATACTCGACCAGGGACGTTGTTACAATCGATCAGGAGAATTTGTTATACTCGATCAGGGACTTTGTTATACTCGATCAGGGTACTTTTGTTATACTCGATTTGGGAACTTTTATATGCGACTAGGGACTTTGTTATACTCGATAAGGGGAGTTTGTTAGACTCGAACAGGGGACTTTGTTATACTCGACCAGGGACTTTGTTATACTCGATCAGGCGGCTTTGTTATACTCGATCTGGGGACTTTGTTATACTCGATGAGGGCCTTTGTTATACTCGATTAGGGACTTTGTTATACTCCACTAGGGACTTTGTTGTACTCGATCAGGGGATATGTTATACTAGATCAGGGACTTTGTTATACTCAGTTAAGGGGACTTTGTTATACTCGTTAAAGGGGCTTTGTCATACTCGATCAGGGGACTTTGTTATACTCGATCAGGGGACTTCGTCTTTCTCGATCAGGGCCCTTTGTTATACTCGACCAGGGACGTTGTTATAATCAATCAGGAGAATTTATACTCGATCAGGGACTTTGTTATACTCGATAAGGAATTTGTTCTACTTGATAAGGGACTATGTTATGCTCGAACAGGGACTTTTTAATCGACCAGGGACTTTTTTATACTCGATTAGGCGGCTTTGTTATACTCGATCTGGGACTTTGTTATACTCGATGAGGGGCCTTTGTTATACTCGATCAGGGCCTACACGATTAGGGGACTTTGATACTCGACCAGGGACTTTGTTATACTCGATCAGTACTTTGTAAAATCGACCAGAGGACTTTGTTATACTCGATGAGGGGACTTTGTTATACTCGACGAGTGGACTTTATATTCGATGAGGCGATTTGTTATACTCGATCAGGGACTTTTACCGATGAGGGCTTTGTTATACTCGATCAGGGCCTTTGTTATACTAGATGAGGGACTTTGTTATACTCGGTTCAGGGACTTTGTTATACTCGTCCAAGCGGCTTTGTTATACTCGATCAGGTGACTTTGCTATACTCGCAAAGGGGACTTTGTTATTCTCGATCAGAGGACATTCTTATACTCGATCAGGGTAGTTTGTTATACTCGATCAGGGAACTTTTTATACTCGACCAGGGCCTTTGTTATACTCGATTAGGGACTTTGTTAAACTCGATTAGGGACTTTGTTATACTCGATAAGGCGACTTTTTTAGACTCCGAACAGGGACTTTGTTATACCTCGACCAGGGACATTCTTATACTCGATTAGGCGGCTTTGTTATACTCGATCAGGGCCTTGGTATACTGATGAGGGCCTTTGTTATACTCGATCGGGCCTTTGTTATACTAGATCAGGGGCCATACTCGATCAGCGGACTTTGTTATACTCGAGCAGGAGACTTTTTATATTTGATCAGGGACTTTGTCATACTCGACCAGAGTCCTTTGTTATACTCGATTGGGGCACTTGTTATACTCGATCAGTGGACTTTCCTATATTTGACCAAAGGTCTTTTTATACTTGATGAAGGGCCTTGTTATATTCGATTAGGGACTTTGTTATATTCGACCAGGGGACTTTGTTATACTCGATCAGGGTACTTTGTAAAATCGAGCAGAGGACTTTGGTATACTCGATGAGGGGCCTTGTTATACTCGATGAAGGACTTTGTTATACTCGACAAGGACTTTGTTATATTCGATGAGGAGCTTTGTTATACTCGATGAGGGGACTTTGTTTTACTCGATGATTGGCCTTTGTTATACTCGATCAGCCTTGTTATACTAGGTGAGGGACTTTGTTATACTCGCTTAGGGGCCTTTTTGGACTTGATCAGGGCCTTTGTTATACTCGATCAGGGATTTTGTTATACTCGATCAGGGATTTTTGTTATTTTCGAGCAGGAAGCTTTGTTATACTCGATCAGATGACTTTGTTATACTCGACCAGGGACTCTGTTATACCCGATCAGAGGATATTCTTTTACTCGAACAGGGCCTTTTTATATTTGACCAATGGACTTTGTTACTCTTTCGATGACGTGTATATCAGGGGATATGTTATACTCGATCAGGGGACTTTCTTATGCTCAACCAGGGACTTTGTTATACCTCGGTCAGGGTCTTTGTTATACTCAATTAGGGACTTTTATACCCTATCAGGGACTTTGATATACTCGACCAGGGGACTTTTATACTTGACCAATGGACTTTGTTATACTCATTGAGGGGCCTTTGTTATACTCGATTAGGGACTTTGTTATACTCGTCAGGGGACTTTGTTATACGCGATCAGGGGACTTTGTTATACTCGATTAGGGGACTTTGTTATACTCGATAAGGTTAATTTGTTATACTCGGTTCAGGGGACCTTGTTTATACTCGTCCAGGGGCTTTGTTATACTCGATCTGGGGACTTTGTTATACTCGATCAGGAGCCTTTGTTTTACTGGATTAGGGCCCTTTGTTATACTCGACCAGGGACGTTGTTACAATCGATCAGGAGAATTTGTTATACTCGATCAGGTTGCTTTGTTATACTCGATCAGGTACTTTTGTTATACTCGATTAGGAACTTTGATATATATGCGTCTAGGGGACTTTGTTATACTCGATAAGAATTTGTTATACTCGATAAGGAGTTTGTTAGAGCTCGAAAGGGACTTTGTTATACTCGACCAGGGGACTTTGTTATACTCGATCAGGCGGCTTTGTTATACTCGATCTGGGGACTTTGTTATACTCGATGGGGGCCTTTGTTATACTCGATCAGGGGACTTCGTCTTTCTCGATCAGGGCCCGTTATACTCGACCAGGGACGTGTGTTATAATCAATCAGGAGAATTTGTTTATACTCGATCAGGACTTTGTTATACTCGATAAGAATTTGTTCTACTCGATAAGGGACTTTGTTATGCTCGAACAGGGGACTTTGTTATACTCGACCAGGGACTTTTATACTCAATTAGGCGGCTTTGTTATACTCGATCTGGGACTTTGTTATACTCGATGAGGGCCTTTGTTATACTCGATCAGGGCCTTTGTTATACCGATTAGGGGACTTTGTTATACTCGACCAGGGGACTTTGTTATACTCGATCAGGGTACTTTGTAAAATCGACCAGAGGACTTTGTTATACTCGATGAGGGCCTTTGTTATACTCGCTCAGGGACTTTGTTATACTCGACGAGAGGACTTTGTTATATTCGATGAGGCGCATTTGTTATACTCGATCAGGGGACTTTCTTTTGCTCGATGAGGGTTTTTGTTATACTCGATCAGGGGCCTTTGTTATACTAGATGAGGACTTTGTTATTCTCGGTTCAGGGGACTTTGTTATACTCGTCCGCGGCTTTGTTATACTCGATCAGGTGACTTTGCTATACTCGACAAGGGGACTTTGTTATTCTCGATCAGAGGACATTCTTATACTCGATCAGGGTAGTTTTGTTATACTCGATCAGGAACTTTGTTATACTCGACCAGGGGCCTTTGTTATACTCGATTAGGGACTTTGTTAAACTCGATTAGGGACTTTGTTATACTCGATAAGGTGACTTTGTTAGACTCGAACAGGGACTTTGTTATACTCGACCAGGGACATTCTTATACTCGATTAGGCGGCTTTGTTATACTCGATTAGGGAATTTGTTATACTCGATGAGGGCCTCTGTTATCCTCGATCAGGGCCTTTCTTATACTAGATCGGGGACATTGTCATACTCGATCAGCGGACTTTGTTATACTCGAGCAGGAGACTTTTATACTTGATCAGGGACTTTGTCATACTCGACCAGAGTCCTTTGTTATACTCGATTGGGGACTTTGTTATACTCGATCAGTGGACTTTCCTATATTTGACCAATGGTCTTTTTATACTTGATGAGGGGCCTTTGTTATACTCGATTAAGGGCCTTTTTGGACTTGATCAGGGCCTTTGTTATACTCGATCAGGATTTTGTTATATCGATCAGGGATTTTGTTATTTTACAGGAAGCTTTGTTATACTCGATCAGATGACTTTGCTATACTCGACCAGGGACTCTGATACCCGATCAGAGGATATTCTCTTTACTCGAACAGGGCCTTTTTATATTTGACCAATGGACTTTGTTATACTCGATGAGCGGCCTTTGTTATACTCTCGATTAGGGGACTTTGTAATACTCGATCAGGGGATATGTTATACTCGATCAGGGACTTTCTTATGCTCAACCAGGACTTTGTTATACTCGGTCAGGGTCTTTGTTATACTCGATTAGGGGACTTTGTTATACCCTATCAGGACTTTGATATACTCGACCAGGGACTTTTTATACTTGACCAATGGACTTTGTTATACTCATTGAGGGGCCTTTGTTATACTCGATTAGGGGACTTTGTTATACTCGTCCAGGGACTTTGTTATACACGATCAGGGACTTTGTTATACTCTGATTAGGGACTTTGTTATACTCGATAAGGTTAATTTGTTATACTCGGTTCAGGGGACCTTGTTATACTCGTCCAGGGGCTTTGTTATACTCGATCTGGGGACTTTGTTATACTCGATCAGGAGCCTTTGTTTTACTCGATTAGGGGCCTTTGTTATACTCGACCAGGGGACGTTGTTACAATCGATCAGGAGACTTTTTATACTTGATCAGGGGACTTTGTCATACTCGACCAGAGTCCTTTGTTATACTCGATTGGGGGACTTTGTTATACTCGATCAGTAGACTTTCCTATATTTGACCAATGGTCTTTTTATACTTGATGAGGGCCTTTGTTATACTCGATTAGTGAACTTTGTTATATTCAACCAGGGGACTTTGTTATACTCGATCAGGGTATTTTGTTAAATCGAGCAGAGGACTTTGTTATACTCGATGAGGGGCCTTTGTTATACTCGATGAAGGACTTTGTTATACTCGACAAGGACTTTGTTATATTCGATGAGGCAGCTTTGTTATACTCGATGAGGGCCTTTGTTTTACCCTGATGATTGGCCTTTTTATACTCGATCAGGGCCTTTGTTATACTAGATGAGGGCACTTTGTTATACCGCTTAGGGGCCTTTTTTGGACTTGATCAGGGGCCTTTGTTATTCTCGATCAGGGATTTTGTTATACTCGATCAGGATTTTGTTATACTCGATCTGGGGATTTGTTATTTTCGAGAGGAGCTTTCTTATACTCGATCAGATGACTTTGCTATACTCGACCAGGACTTTGTTATACCCGATCAGAGGATATTCTTTTACTCGAACAGGGCCTCTTTTATACTTGACCAATGGACTTTGTTATACTAGATGAGGGACTTTGTTTTACCTGGTTCAGGGACTTTGTTATACTCGTCCAAGGGGCATTGTTATACTCGATCAGGTGACTTTGCTATACTCGACCAGGAACTTTGTTATACTTGATCAGAGGATTTTGTTATATTCGAGCAGGGCTTTGTTATACTCAATCAGTGGACTTTGTTATGCTCGTCCAGGAGGCTTTGTTATACTCGATCAGGTGACTTTGTTATACTCTATCAGGGGACTTTGTTATACTCGATCAGGGGACTTTGTTATACTCGACCAGGGAACTTTTGTATACTTGACCAATGGACTTTGTTTTACTCGATGAGGGACCTTTGTTATACTCGATGAGGGGACTTTGTTATACACGACCAGGTGACTTTGTTATACTCGATCAGGGGACTTTTTTATTCTCGACCAGAGGACTTTGTTATACTCAGTCAGGGGATATGTTATACTTGATCAGGGGACTTTGTTATACTCAACCAGGGGTCTTTATTATTCTCGATCAGGGGACTTTGTTATACTGGACCAGGAGACTTTGTTATACTCGATCAGGGGACTTTGTTATACTCGATCAGGGAACTTTGTTATTCTCATCCAGGAGGCTTTGTTATACTCGATCAGGGGACTTTGTTATACTCGATCAGGAGGCTTTGTTATACTCGATCAGGGGACTTTGCTATACTCGACCAGGGGACTTTGTTATACTCGATCAGGGGACTTTGTTATACTCGACCAGGGAACTTTTTTATACTTGACCAATGGACTTTGTTATACTCGATGAGGGGCCTTTGTTATACTTGATCAGGGGACTTTGTTATACTCAACAAGGAGACTTTGTTATACTCGATCAGGGGACTTTGTTATACTGGCCCAGGGGACTTAATTATACTGGATCAGGGGACTTTGTTATACTCAACCAGGGGACTTTGTTATACACGATCAGGGGACTTTGTTATAATCGACCAGGGGCCTTTGTTATGCTCGAGTAGAAAACTTTGTTATACTCGACCAGGTGACTTTGTTATTCTCCACCAGGGACTTTGTTATACTCGATTAGGGGATATGTTATACTCGAACAGGGGACTTTGTTATACTCGGTTCAGGGGACTTTGTTATACTCGTTCAGGGGGCTTTGTTATACTAGGATCAGGGGACTTTGTTATATTCGATTAGGGGATATGTTATACTCGATCAGGGGACTTTGTTATACTGGACCAGGGGACTTTGTTATACTCGATCAGGGGACTTTGTTATACTCGATCAGGGAACTTTGTTATACTCATCGAGGGGGCTTTGTTATACTCGATCAGGGGACTTTGTTATACTCGATCAGGGGACTTTGTTATACTCGAGCAGGTGGCTTTGTTATACTCGATTAGGGGATTTTGTTATACTCGATCAAGAGGCTTTGTTATACTCGATCAGGGGACTTTGCTATACTCGAGCCAGGGGACTTTGTTATACTCGATGAAGGGATTTTGTTATACTCGACCAGGAACTTTTTTATACCTGACCAATGGACTTTGTTATACTCGATGAGGGGCCTTTGTTATACTCGAAGAGGGGACTTTGTTATACTCGACCAGGGGACTTTGTTATACTCGATCAGGGGACTTTTTTATTCTCGACCAGAGGACTTTGTTATACAAAATCAGGGCATATGTTATACTTGATCAGGGGACTTTGTTATACTCAACCAGGGGACTTTGTTATACTCGTTCAGGGAAAATGTTATACTGGACCAGGGGACTTTGTTATACTCGATCAGGGGACTTTGTTATAATGATCAGGGAACTTTGTTATACTCATCCAGGGGGCTTTGTTATACTCGATCAGGGGACTTTGTTATATTCGATCAGGAGGCTTTATTATACTCGATCAGGGGACTTTGCTATACTCGACCAGGGGACTTTGTTATACTCGATCAGGGACTTTGTTGTACTCGACCAGGGAACTTTTTTTTACTTGACCAATGGACTTTGTTATGAGGAGGGGCCTTTGTTATACTTGATCAGGGAACTTTGTTATACTCAACCAGGGGACTTTGTTATACTCGATCAAGGGACTTTGTTATACTGGACCAGGGGACTTAATTATTATAAATAATTTTGTTATACCCGATCAGGAACCTTTTGTTATACTCACCGTGTATTTTGTTATACTCGATCAGGACTTTGTTATACTCATGATCAGGACTTCGGTTCTACTCGACGGGGCCTTTGTTATACTCGATTAGAAAACTTTGTTATACTCGACCAGGAGACTGTGTTTTACTCGATTAGGGACTTTGTTATACTCCACTAGGGACTTTGTTATACTCGATCAGGGGAGTTTGTTATACTCAATCAGGGGACTTTGTTATACTCGATGAGGGGCTTTTGTTATCCTCGATCAGGGGACTTTGTTATACTCGACCAGGAGACTTTTTTATACTCGATCATGGGACTTTGTTATACTCGACCAGAGGACTTTGTTATACTCGATCAGGGGATATGTTATACTCGATGAGGGGACTTTGCTATAATTGATTAGGGGACTTTGTTATATTCGATCAGGGGAATTTTGTTATACTCGATATGAGGACTTTGTTATACTCGACCAGGGGCCTTTGTTAAACTCGATAAGAAAACTTTGTTATACTCGACCAGGGTACTTTGTTATACTCGATCAAGGGACTTTTGTTATACTCGATCAGGGGACTTTGTTATACTCGTCCAGGGGCCTTTGTTATACTCGATCACTAGACTTTGTTATACTCGTTAAAGGGACTTTGTTATACTCGATAAGGGGAATTTGTTATCCTCGATAAGGGGACTTTGTTAGACTCGAACAGGGGACTTTGTTATACTCGACCAGGGAACTTTGTTATACTCGATTAGGCGGATTTGTTATTCTCGATCAGGGGACTTTGTTATACTCGATCAGGGGCCTTTGTTATACTCGAGAAGGGGGCTGTGTTAAACTCGACCAGGGGACTTTGTTATACTCGATCTGGAGGCTTTGTTATTCTCGATCAGGGGACTTTGCTATACTCGACCAGGGGACTTTGTTATACTCGATCAGGGGTCTTTGTTATACTCGACCAGGGGACTTTTTTATACTTGACCAATGGACTTTGTTTTACTCGATGTTAGGCTTTTGTTGTACTCGATCTGGCGACTTTATTATACTCGAGCAGGGGACTTTGTTATACTCCATCAGGGGACTTTGTTATACTCAATCAGGGGACTTTGTTATACTCGAATAGGGCCCTTTCTTATACTCGATGAGAGGGCTTTGTTAAACTCGACCAGGGGACTTTGTTATAATCGATCAGGGGACTTTGTTATACTCGACCAGGGGACTTTTTTATAATTAATCAGGGGACTTTGTCATACTCGATCAGTGGACTTTCCTATATTTGACCAATGGACTTTGCTATTCTCGATGAGGGGCTTTTGTTATACTCGATCTGGGGACTTTGTTATTATCGACCAGGAGACTTTGTTATACTCGATCATGGGACTTTGTTATGCTCGAGCAGATGACTTTGCTATACTCGATCAGGGGATATGTTATACTCGATCAGGGGACTTTGTTATACTTGATTAGGGGACTTTGTTATACTCGATCAGGGGACTTTGTTATATTCGATCAATAGGCTTTGTTATACTTGATGAGGGGACTTGCTATACTCGACCAGGGGACTTTGTTATACTCGATCAGGGGACTTTGTTATACTCGAGCAGGAGACTTTGTTATACTCGATCAGGGGACTTTTTTATACTCGACCAGAGGACTTTGTTATACTCGATCAGGGGATATGTTATACTCATCCAGGGGGCTTTGTTAAACTAGGATCAGGGGACTTTGTTATGCTCGATCAGGGGACTTTGTCTTACTCGATTAGGGCCCTTTGTTATACTCGACCAGGAGAATTTGTTATAATCGATTAGGGGACTCTGTTATGCTCGATCTAGGGTCTTTGTTAAACTGGGCCAGGAGACGTTGTTATACTCGATCAAGGGATATGTTATACTCGATCAGGGGACTTTGTTATACTGGACCAGGGGACTTTTTTATACTTGACCAACGGACTTTCTTATACTCGATAAGGGGCCTTTCTTATACTCGATCAGGGGACTTTGTTATACTCGAGCAGGGGACTTTGTTATATTCGATCAGGGGGACTTTGTTATACCCGACCAGAGGACTTTGTTATACTCGGTCAGGGGATATGTTACACTCGAACAGGGGACTTTGTTATACTGGATTTGGGGACTTTGTTATTCTCGATCAGGGGAATTTTGTTATACTCGATCAGAGGACTTTGTTATACTCGACCAGGGGCCTTTGTTATACTCGATTAGAAAACTTTCTTATACTCGACCAGGGGACTTTGTTATACTCGATCAAAGGACTTTTGTTATACTCGATCAGGGGACTTTGTTATACTCGACCAAGGGCCTTTGTTATACTCGATGACCGGACTTTGCTATACTCTATAAGGGGACTTTGTTATACTCGATAAGGGGAATTTGTTATACTCGATAAGAGGATTTTGTTATACTCGATGAATGCCTTTGTAATACTCGATGAGGGGCCTTTGTTATACTAGATTAGGGGACTTTGTTATACTCGATGAGGGGCCATTTTTGTACTCGATCAGGGGCCTTTGTTATACTCGATCAGGGGACTTTGTTATACTCGATCAGGGGCTTTGTTATACTCAACCAGGGGAATTTTTTATACTTCACCAATGGACTTTGTTATACTCGATCTGTGGACTTTGTTTATACTCGCGCAGGGGACTTTTTTATACTCCATCAGGGGACTTTTTTATACTCGACCAATGGACTTTGTTATACTCAATGAGGGGCCTTTGTTGTACTCGATCAGGAGACTTTCTTATACTTGACCAGGGGACTTTGTTATACGCGATCAGGGGACTTTTTATATTCGGTGAGGGGACTTTGTTATACTCGATCAGGGGACTTTGTTATACTCGTTCAGGGGACTTTGTTATACTTGATCAGGGACTTTGTTATGCTCGATGAGGGGGCTTTGTTATACACGATCAGGGGGCTTTGTTATACTTGATCATTGGTCTTTGTTTTAATCGTTGAAGGGACTTTTTTATACTCGATCAGGGGACTTTGTTATACTCGATTAGGGGGCTTTGTTAAACTCGATGAGGGGCCTTTTTTATACTCGACCAGGGACTTTGTTATACTCGATCAGGGACTTCGTCTTACTCGATCAGGGCCCCTTTGTTATACTCGACCAGGGACGTTGTTATAATCGATCAGGAGAATTTGTTATACTCGATAAGGTGACTTTGTTATACTCGATAAGGGGAATATGTTCTACTCAATAAGGGGCTTTGTTAGGCTTGAACAGGGGACTTTGTTATACTCGACCAGGGGACTTTGTTACACTCGATTAGGCGGCTTTGTTATACTAGATTTGGGGACTTTGTTATACTCGATGAGGGGCCTTTGTTATACTCGATCAGGGGCCTTTGTTATACTATATCAGGGAGTTTGTTATACTCACTTAGGGCCTTTTGTACTCGATCAGGGCCCCTTTGTTATACACGATCACGGACTTTGTTATACCAGATCAGACTTTGTTATACTGAGCAGGGGCTTTGTTATACTCGATCAGGGACTTTGTTATACACGATTAGGGAACTTTGTTATACATGTCCAGGGGCTGTGTTATACTTGATCAGGTGACTTTGTTATACTCGATCAGAGACTTTGTCTTACTGGTTAAGGGCCCTTTGCTATACTCGACCGGGGGACTTTGTTATAATCGATCAGGGACTTTGTTATGCTCGATCTAGGGACTTTGTTATACTGGGCCAGGGAACTTTTATACTCGATCAGGGACTTTGTTATACTGACCATGGGACTTTACTCGATCAGGGACTTTGTTACACTGGATCAGGCGTCTTTTGTTATACTGATGAAGGACTTTGTTATACTCGACAAGGGACTTTGTTATACTCGATAAGGGAATTTGTTAGAGTCGAACAGGACTTTGTTATACCTGACCAGGGACATTGTTATACCTGATTAGGCGGCTTTTATAATTGATCAGGTGACTTTGTTATACTCGATGAAGGGCCTTTGTTATACTCAATGAGGAGCCCTTGTTATACTAGATCAGGGACTTTGTTATACTCTATTAGGAGCCTTTTTAGACTCGATCAGTGGTCTTTGATATACTCGATGAGGGGACTTTGTTATACCCGATTAGGGACCTTTGTTGTACTCGAGCAGGGTGCTTTGTAATACTCGATGAGGGACTTTGTTATTCCTGATAAGGGTACTTTGTTATACCGATAAGGAGAATTTGTTATACTCGATAAAGGACTTTGTTAGACTCGAACAGGGACTTTGTTATACCCGACCAGGACTTTGTTATACCTGATTCGGCGGCTTTGTTATACTCGATCACGGACTTTCGTATTCTCGATGAGGGCGTTTGTTATACTCGATGAGAGGCCTTTGTTATACTATATCAGGGGACTTAAATACTCGAGCAGGGGCTTTGTTATACTCGATGAGGGGCCTTTGTTATACTCGATCAGGGAAATTTTTATACTCGACCAGAGGATTTTGTTATACCGATCAGGGGACTTTGTTATACTCGACCAGGAGACATTTTATACTCGATCAGGGACTTTGTTATACTCGGCCAGAGGACTTAGTTATCAGGTGGGCTTTGTTATACTCGATCAGGAGGCTTTGTTTTACTCGATGACTTGCTATTCTCGACCAGGGGATTTGTTACACGAGCAGGGCTTTGTTATACTCATTAGGGACTTTGTTATACTCGATCAGGAGGCTTTTGTACTCGATGGGACTTGCTATACTAGGGGACTTTGTTATACTACAGGGGGCTTTGTTATACTCGATCAGGAGGCTTATACTCGATCAGGAATTTGTTATTTCGGGGGACTTTGTTATAGTCGATTAGGGGACTTTGTTATACCTCGACCAGGAACTTTTTATACTTGACCAATGGACTTTGATATACTCGATGAGCCTTGTTATACTATGACTGAAATTGTATACTCGACGGGACTTTGTTATACTCGATCAGGGACCTTTGTTATAAACGATCAGGAACATTGTTATACTTGTCCAGGGACTTTGTTACTACTCGATCGGGACTTTGTTATACTCGATCAGGAGACTTTGTCTTACTGGATCAGGGCCCTGCTATACTCATCAGGGACCTTGTTATACTCGATTAGGGGACATTATTATACCGATTAGGGCCTTTGTTATACTCGGTGAGGGGCTTTTTTATACTGACCAGGGGACTTTGCATGCTCGACCAGGGACTTTGTTATACTCGATCAGGGGACTTTGTTATATCGTCAGGATTTTTTATACTTGATCAGGGACTTTGTTATATTCGATTAGGGGACTTTGTTATACTCGACCGGAATTTGATATACCTGTTGGGACTTGTTATACTCGACCAGAGGAATTTGTTATACTTGATCAGGTGATATGTTATACTCGATGAAGGGACTGTTATACTCGATCAGGGACTTTGTTATACTCTGACCAGGGACTTTGAATCTCAACCAGACGACTTCGTTATATCCGATCAGGGACTTTGTTATACTCTGTTCAGTGGACTTTGTTATACCCATGAGGCCTTTTGTTACACTCGATCTGGGGACTTTGTTATACCAACTGGAAACTTTGATATACTCGATCAGGGATATGTTATACTCGATCACGGCTCTTGTGAAGCTCAACCAGGGACTTTGTTATACCGATCAGGGACTTTGTTATTTGCGATCAGGGAATTTGTTATACCCTATTAGGGGACTTTGTTATATTCGACCAGGGACTTTCTGTATTTGACCAATGGACTTTGTTATACTCATGAGGGCCTTTGTTATAACTCGATCAGGGACTTTTTATACCACCGAGGACTTAGTTATACTCGATCTGGGGATATTTATACTCGATCAGGGACTTTGTTATACTCAAACAGGGGACTTTGTTATACTCGATCAGGGACCTTTATTATACCCGATCAGGGAATTTGTTATACTCGATTAGGGCCTTTGTTATACCTCGATGAGGGCCTATGTCACCAACCAGGGACTTTGCTATACTCGACCAGGGACTTGTTATACCGATGAGGGATTTTGTTGTACTGACCAGGAACTTTGTTATACTCGATTAGGATATGTTATACCCTGGACTGTTGTGACTAGTACCTGTCTCAGGGACTTTGTTATACTCGATCAGGGACTTTGTTATACTTGATGCATTTTGGACTCGATTGGGACTTATACCTCGAGCAGGGGTTTGTTATACTCGATTAGGGGAGTTTGTTATACTCGATCAGGGGACTTGTTATACCTGATCAGGGTCTTTGTTATACTGCAGGGGCTTTGTTATACACGAACAGGGACTTTGTAATACTCGAACCAGGACTTTGTAATTCGATCAATTTATTTATGCTCGATCAGGGGGCTTTATACACGACCAGGGCTTTTTATACTCGATCAGGTTGACTTGTTATACTCGATCAGGGACTTTGTCTTACTCCATCAGGGCCCTTTATTATACTCGACCAGGACTTTGTTATAATCGATCAGGACTTTGTTTTACCTGATCAGGGACTTTGTTATACTCCATCAGGGACTTTTGCAAAAACTCGATCAGGGACTTCAAGCATAAAGACTTTGTTATACTCGATTAGGGGACTGTGTTTTAGATCAGGGGACTTGTTATACCCGATCAGAACTTTGTTAAAACCGATCAGGGAACTTTGTTATACTTGTCCAGGGGCTTTGTTATACCGATCAGGGGACTTTGTTATACTCGATCAGGAGACTTTGTCTTACTGGATCAGGCCCTCTCCTATACTCGACCGGACTGTTATAATCGATCAGGGGACTTTGTTATGCTCGATGAGGGGTGTTTGTTATACCCAAGAAAAAACTTTGTTATACTCGACCAGGAGACTTTGTTATACTCGATAACGGAACTTTGTTACACCACCAGGGACTTTGTTATACTCGGTTCAGGCGACTTTGTTATACACGTCCAGGGGACTTTGTTATAATCGATCAGGGACTTTGTTATGCTCGATCTGGGACTTTGTACTGGGCCAGGAGACTTTGTTGCTACTCGCTAAGGGGATATGTTATGCTCGATCAGGACTTTGCTTTACTCGTCAGGGGCTTTGTTATACTCGATTAGAGGACTTTGTTATAGATCAGGGGACTTTGTCCTACTCGATCAGGGCCCTGTTTATAATTGAACAGGGACTTTTATAATCGATCAGGGCTTTGTTATGCTCGATCTGGGGACTTTGTTATACTGGGCCAGGAGACTTTGTTATACTCGATCAGGGATATGTTATACTCGATCAGGGGACTTTGTTATACTGGACCAGGGACTTTGTTATACTCGATCAGGGACTTTGTTATACTCGATCAGGGGATATGTTATACTCGATCAGGGACTTTGTTATACTCGATTAAGGGCCATTTTTGGACTCGATTAGTGGCCTTTGTTATTCTCGAGCAGGGGACTGTTATACTCGATCAGGGACTATCGAGCAGGGGCTTTGTTATACTTGATCAGGGACTTTGTTATACTCGATCAGGAGGCTTTGTTATACTTGATCAGGGACTTTGCTATACTCGACCAGGGGCTTTGAAATCGATCAAGGACTTTGTTATACTCGACCAGGGCCTTTGTTATATCGATTAGGGACTTTGTTATTCCTGATAAGGGACTTTGTTATACTCGATAAGAATTTGTTATACTCGATAAACAGACTTTGTATATACTCGATCAGGGACTTCGTTATAGATCAGGGACTTTGTTATACTCGATTAGGGTCTTTGTTATACTTGATGAGGGGGCTTTGTCATACTCGACCAGGACTTTGCTATACTCGACCAGGGACTTTGTCATACTCGACCAGAGGCCATTGTTATATACTCGATCGGGGATTTTGTTATACTCGATCCGTTTCTTTCCTATTTGACCAATGGACTTTGCTATTCTAGATGATGGGCCTTTGTTATACTCGATCAGGAAACTTTGTTATACTTGAACAGGGACTTAGTTATATTCGATCAGGGACTTTGTCATACTCGACCCTAGGACTTTGTTATACTCAATCAGGATATATTATACTCGATCAGGACTTTGTTATACTCGATCAGGGGACTTTGTTATACTTGATTAGGCGACTTTGTTATACTCGATCGGGGACTTTGTTATACTCGATCAGAGGACTTTGTTATACTCGACCAGGGCCTTTGTTATACTCGATTTTTTGTTATGCTCGACCAGGAGTTTTTGTTATGATCAGGGACTTTATACTCCACCAGGACTTTGTTATATTCGATGAGGGATATGTTATACTCGATGAGGGACTTTGTTTATACTCGGTTCAGGGACTTTGTTATACTCGTCCAGGGGCTTTGTTATACTCGATTAGGGGACTTTGTTATACTCGATCAGGGACTTTGCCTTACTCGATCAGGGTCTTTGTT
This sequence comes from Homarus americanus, assembly GCF_018991925.1. Taxonomy (NCBI): domain Eukaryota; kingdom Metazoa; phylum Arthropoda; class Malacostraca; order Decapoda; family Nephropidae; genus Homarus; species Homarus americanus. Next base: position 2,031,877 of record NW_024726107.1, read on the forward strand.
ACACTAGACCAGGGACTTTGTTATAATCGGTCAGGGGACTTTGTTATGCTCTATCTGGGGACTTTCTTACACTGGGCCAGGAAACTTTGTTATACTCGATCAGGAACTTTGTTATACACGATCAGTTAACTGTTATACTTGTCCAGGGGCTTTGTTTATACTGGATGAGGGACTTTGTTATACTCGATTAGGAGACTCTGTCTTACTAGATCAGGCCCTTTGCTATACTCGACCGGGGGACTTTGTTATAATCGATCAGGGTCTTTGTTATGCTCGATCTGGGGACTTTGTTATACTGGGCCAGGGACTTTTTATACTCTATCAGGGGACTTTGTTATACTGGACCAGGGACTTTGTTATACTCGATCAGGGAACTTTGTTATACACGATCAGGGAACTTTGTTATACTTGTCCAGGGCTTTGTTATACTGGATGAGGGACTTTTATACTCGATTAGGAGACTCTCTTACTAGATGGGCCCTTTGCTATACTCGACCGGGGACTTTGTTATAATCGATCAGGGGTCTTTGTTATGCTCGATCTGGAACTTTGTTATACTGGGCCAGGGGACTTTTTATACTCGAGCAAGGGACTTTGTTTTACTCGATCAGGGGACTTTTGTTATACTCGATGAGGACTGTTATACTCGACCAGGGGCCTTTGTTATACTCGATTAGGGAATTTGTTATACTCGATAAGGGACTTTTAGACTCGAACATGGGACTTTGTTATACTCGACCAGGGACTCTTTGTTTACTCGATTAGGGCGGCTTTGTTATACCTCGATCAGCCTTTCTTATACTCGATGAGGGCCTTTGTTATAATAGATCAGGGACTTTGTTATACTCGATCAGGAGCTTTGTTATACTTGATCAGGGGACTTTGCTATACCTCGACCAGGGACTTTGTTATAATCGATCAAGGGACTTTGTTATACTCGACCAGGGACTTTTTATATTTGACCAAAGGACATTTTACTCATTGAGGGGCCTTTGTTATACTCGATCAAGGGACTTGTTATACTCGACCAGGGACTTTGTTATGCGATATGGGGACTTTTTATATTTGACCAGAGGACTTTGTTATACTTGATCAGTGGATATGTTATACTCGATCAGGGGACTTTGTTATACTCGATCAGAGTTTGTTATGATCAGGGACTTTGTTATACTCGATTAGGTGCCTTTGTTATACTCGAAGAGAAGCTTTGTTATACCGACCAGGGACTTTTCTATACTCGACCAGGGATTTTGTTAAACTTGATCAGGACTTTGTTATACTCGATTACGAGTCTTTGTTATTCTCGACCAGGGACTTTGTTATACTCGATCAGGGACTTTGTTATACTCGTCCAGAGGACTTTGTTATACTCGATGAGGGCCTTGTTATACTCGATCTGGGACTTTGTTATACCGACGAGGGGACTTGTTATATGATGAGGCTTTGTTATACTCGATGAGGACTTTGTTCTACTCGATGAGGGGCCTTTGTTATACTCGATGAGGGGCCTTTGTTATACTAGATCAGGGGACTTTCTTATACTCGTCCAAGAGGCTTTGTTATTCTCGATCAGGTGACTTGCTATACTCGACCAGGGACTTTGTTATACTGATGAGGGACTTTTTAATACTGGACCAGAGGACTTTGTTATTCCCTCAGGGACTTTGTTATACTCGACCAGGACTTTATATAATTGACCAATGAACTTGTTATACTCAATGAGTGGCCTTTGTTATACTGGATCAGGGACTTTGTTATACTAGATCAGGGATATGTTATACTCGATCAGGGACTTTGTTACACTCCAACCAGGGACTTTGTTATACTCGATCAGGGACTTTTTTACTCGATCAGGGACTGTTATACTCGATTAGGGACTTTTGTTATACTCGATGAGGGTGCTTTTATCATACTCGACCAGGGGATCTTATATCCATCCAGTGGACTGTTATACTGATCAGTGGACTTTGTTATACTCGACCAGCGGATTTTCTATACTTGACCAGGGACTTTGTACACTCACCAGAGGCCTTTGTTATACTCGATAGGGAACTTTGTTATATTCGATGAGGGGCCTTTGTTATACTCGATCTGGGGACTTTGTTATACTCGACGAGGGGACTTTGTTATATTCGATGAGGCGGCATTGTTATACTCGATGAGGGGACTTTGTTTACTCGATGAGTGGCCTTTGTTATACTCGATGAGGGTCCTTTGTTATACTAGACCAGGGACTTTGTTATACTCACCTAGTGCCTTTTTGGACTTGATGAGGGCTTTTGTTATACTCGTCCAGGAGGCTTGTTATACTCGATCAGGTGACTTTGCTATATTCGACCAGGGACTTTGTTATACGCGACCAGGGCCTTGTTATACTCGATTAGAAACTTTGTTATACACGACCAGGAGACTTTGTTATACTCGATTAGGACTTTGTTATACTCCACCAGGACTTTGTTATACTCCACCAGGGACTTTGTTATACTCCACCAGGACTTTGTTATAGTCGATCAGGGATATGTTATACCGATAAGGGCACTTTGTTATATTCGGTTCAGGGGACTTTGTTATACTCGTCCAGGGTGCTTTGTTATACTCGATCAGGGACTTTGTTGTACTCGATCAGGGGACTTTGTCTTATCTCGATCAGGGCCCTTTGTTATACTCGACCAGAAACTTTGTTATACTCGATCAAAGGACTTTATACTGACCAAGGGATTTGTTATACTCGATCAGGAAACCTTTGTTATACACGATCAGGGAACTTTGTTATATTGTCCAGGGGGCTTTGTTATACTCGATCAGCGGACTTTGTTATACTTGATAAGGAGACTCTGTCTTACAAGATCAGGCCCTTATACTCGACCGGGGACTTTGTTATAATCGATGAGGACTTTGTTATACTCGACCAGGGCCGTTGTTATACTCGATTACATTTTGGACTCGATTAGTGGCCTTTGTTATACTAGATCAGGGACTTTGTTATACTCGATCAGGGGACTTTTGTTATACTCGATGAGGACTTTGTTATACTCGACCAGGGGCCGTTGTTATATCGATTAGGGAATTTGTTATACTCGATAAGTGGACTTTTTTAGCTCGAACATGGGACTTTGTTATACTCGACCAGGGACTTTGTTTTACTCGATTAGGCGGCTTTGTTATACTCGATCAGGGGACTTTCTTATACTCGATGAGGGGCCCTTTGTTATAATCGATCAGGGACTTTGTTATACTAGATGAGGGGACTTTGTTATACTCGATTAGGGGCCATTTTGGACTCGATTAGTGGCCTTGTTATACTAGATCAGGGGACTTTGTTATACTCGAGAGGGGCTTTGTTACACTCAATGAGAGGCCTGTTAACTTCGATCAATGGACTTTGATATACTCATCAAGAGGACTTTGTTATACGGGATCAGTGGATTTATACTCGACCAGAGGACTTTGTTATACTCGATCAGGGACTTTGTTATACTCGGCCAGGGACTTTTATATTTGACCATTGGACTTTTTATACTCATTGAGGGCCCTGTTATACTTGATCAAGGACTTTGTTATACTCGACCAGGGGACTTTGTTATATGCGATATGGGGACTTTTTTAGACTCGACCAGAGGACTTTGTTATACTTGATCAGTGGATATGTTATACTCGATCAGGGACTTTTATACTCAACCAGGGACTTTGTTATACTCGATCAGGGAACTTTGTTATACTCGATCAGGGACTTTGTTATACTCGATTAGGGCCTTTGTTATACTCGATGAGGGCTTTGTTATACCGACCAGGGACATTTCTATACTCGACCAGGGGACTTTATTATACTCGATCAGGTGACTTTGTTATGCCTCGATGAGGGCCTTTATTATACTCCGATTACGGTCTTTGTTATACTCGACCAGGGACTTTGATATACTCGATCAAGGGACTCTTGTTATACTCGTCCAGTCGACTTTGTTATTCTCGATGAGGGGCCTTGTTATACTCGATCTGGGGACTTTGTTATACTCGACGAGGGACTTTGTTATATTCGATGAGGCGGCTTTGTTATACCTCGATGAGGGGACTTTGTTTTACCTCGATGAGGACCTGTTATAATCCGATGAGGGGCCTATGTTATACTAGATCAGGTGACTTTGTTATGCTCGATGAGGGCCTTTGTTATACTCGATTACAGGTCTTTGTTATACTCGACCAGGGACTTTGTTATACTCGATCAAGGGACTTTGTTATACTCGTCCAGAGGACTTTGTTATACCTAGATGAGGGCCATTGTTATACTAGATCAGGGGACTTTGTTATACTAGCTTAGGGCCTTTTTGGACTCTGATCAGGGCCTTGTTATACTCGATCAGGGATTTTGTTTTACTCGATCAGATTTTGTTATACCCGAGCAGGTGGCTTTGTTATACTCGATAGGAAACTTTGTTATAACCGTCCAGGAGGCTCTGTTATACTCGATCAGGTGATTTTGCTATATTCGACCAGGGGACTTTGTTATACTCAAGCAGAGGACTTTCTTAAACTCGTACAGAGGACTTTTGTATACTTGACCAATGGACTTTGTTATACTCGATGAGCGGCCTTGTTATACTCGATGAGCGGCCTTTGTTATACTCGATCAGGGAATTTGTTATACTCGACAAGGGGACTTTGTTATACTCGATCAGGGAATTTTTAATACTCGACCAGAGGACTTTGTTATACCCTATCAGGGGACTTTTGTTATCCTCGACCAGGGACTTTTTATACTTGACCAATGGATTTGTTATACTCAATGAGTGGCCTTTTTATACTCGATGAGGGACTTTGTTATACTCCTGATCAGGGATATGTTACACCCGATCAGGGGACTTTATATACTCGATTTGGGGCCATTATGGACCCGATTAGTGGCTTTTGTTATATCGAGCAGGGACTCTTGTTATACTCGATCAGGGACTTTGTTGTACCGAGCAGGGGCTTTGTTATACTCGATCAGGGGACTTTGTTATACTCGAACAGGAGGCTTTGTTATACTTGTTCAGGGGACTTGCTATACTCGACCAGGGACTTGTTATAATCGATCAAGGGACTTGTTATACTCGATCAGGGCCTTTGTTTTTACTCGATTAAGGGACTATAAAGGGACATTGTTATACTCGATCAGGGACTTCAGTTATACCGATCAGGACCTTTGCTTACACCTTTATCAGGGCCTTGTTATACTTGATGAGAGGCTTTGTCATACCTTTAATTGTGGACTTTGCTATACTCGCGACTAGGGACTATGTCATACCTTTTGACCAGAGGCCTTTAAGGTGATTTCCGGATCGGGGATTTGTTATACTCGATCCGTTTCTTTTCCTATATTTAACCAATGGACTTTATGGATTCTAGATGACGGCCTTTTTGTTATGTACCCGATCAGGAAATCCTTGTTATACTCTAACAGACTAAAAGTTATATTCGATCAGGACTTTGTCATATCGACCCGAGGACTCTAGTTATACTCATTCAGGGATATATATTATACTGATCAGGACTTCGTTAAACCCCTGATCAGGGACTTTGCTATACTTGATTAGGCGACTCGTTATACTCGATCAGGGACTTTGTTATACCTACCAGGAATTTTGTTAAACCTGGATGAGGGATATGCTATAATTACGAGGGACTTCTAGTTAGACTCGGTTCAGGGACTTTGTTATACTCGTCCAGGGCTTTTGTTATACTCGAACAGGACGGCTATACCTGATTAGGGAGACTCCTCTTACTAGATCAGGCCCTTGCTACTCGACCGGGGGACTTTGTTATAATCGATCAGGGCCCTTGTGGTTATGCCGATCTGAGACCTTTGCTATACTGGCCAGGGACTTTTTATACCTATATCAGGACTTGCTATACTGGGACCAGGGGATTTTTTATACTCGAGCAATGGACTTTGCTATACCTGATCAGACTTTGCTTATATCGATGAGGGACTTTGGGTTATACTCCGACCAGGGCCTTTGTTATACCTGATTAGGAATTTGCTATACTCGATAAGGACTTTTTAGACCTGAATATGGGACTTTGCTATACCTTTATTCAGGGACCTTTGTTTTACCCGATTAGCGGCTTTGTTATACTCATCAGGGCCTTTATACCGATGAGGGCCTTGTTATAACAGATCAGGACTTGTTATAATTGATGAGGGAGTTTGTTATACCGGACAAAGCCATATTTTGACCCTATTAGTGGCCTTTGTTGTTATGCTCTCTATCAGGGACTTTGTTATACTGACAGAGGAGGCTTTATTACATTCGATCAGGACTTTGCTATACCGACCAGGGACCTTTGTTATAATCGATCATGACTTTAAGAATGACCAGGTCCTTTGTTAAACCGGGATTAGGGGACTTTGTTATTCCTGATAGGAAGACTTTGTTATACTCGATAAGGAATTTGTTATACTCGATAAAGCGGGACTTTTGTTGGGGACTCCGGAGCAGGGACTTCAAATATACTCGATCAGGGACTTTGTTATACGATGAGGGCCTTTATTATACCTCGATGAGGGCCTGTTATACCAGATCAGCGAACTACAGCCCATGAGCAGGGAAGCTTTGTTATACTCAATGAGGGCCTTGTTACACTGATCAATGGACTTTGAGCATACTCGTCCAGGACTCTTGCTATACGACTCAGTGGACTTTTTACACTGACCAGAGGATCTTTATTATACTCGATCAGGAGGACTTTGTTATACTCCATTAGGACTTTTTTATAATTGACCAATGGACTTTTTATACTCATTGAGGGCCTTTGTTATAATTTTGATCGCGGAGTTTGTTAATTTTGACAAGGACTTTAAGTTATATGCGATACGACTTTTTTATACTGACCAGAGGACTTTGTTATACTCTGGATCAGTGGATATGTTACACTGACTAGACCAAGTGCTATACTCAACCAGGACTTTGTTATACCTGATCAGGACTTTGTTATACCCGGGATCAGGGACTTGTTATACCTGATTAGGGCCTTGTTATACTCTGATGAGGGCCATATACCGACCAGGGACTTTGTTATACTCTGGACGATGGGACTTTATTATACTCGTCCAGAGGACTTGTTATACTCGATGAGGGCCTTTGTTATACTCTGCGATCTGGGGACCTTTGGTTATAATTGACGAGGACTTTTTTTATATTCGATGAGGCGGCTTTTGTTATACTCGATGAGGACTTTGTTACCTGATGAGAGGGCCTTTGTTATACTCCGATAAGGGCCTGTGGTTATACTAGATCAGGGACTTTCTTTATACTCATCCAGGAGGCCGAAGTACTCAGATCAGGTGACTTTGCCTCACACGACCAGGGACTATACCGGGATGAGGGGACTTTTAATACTGACCAGGAGGACTTTGCTATTCTCCTCAGGGACTTCCGGTTTACTCGACCAGGACTTTTTTATACTTGACCAATGAACTTGGTTATACTCAATGAGTGGCCTTGTTATACTCCGATCAGGGACTTTGCTACTCGATCAGGGATATAAGGCACTCTGGATCAGGAGACTTTGTTATACCCAACCAGGACTTTGGTTATACCTGATCAGGGACTTTTTTACCGATCAGGGACTTTGCTATACCTGATTAGGACCTTGTTATACTCAATGAGGGTGTCAACAAGCAATTTTAGGACCAGGACTTTGCTATCTCGTCCAGTGGACTTTGGTTATACTCTGGATCAGTGGACTTTTGTTATACCTGACCAGCGGACTTTTCTCTACTTTGACCAGGACTTTGTCATACCCGACCAGAGGCCCTTGTTATGCCTTTTTGATCGGGGACTTTTGTTATATCTGACAGGGCCTTTGTTATACTCTGACCTTGGGGACTTTGTTATACTCGACAAGGGCCTTTTGCTATATCTGGATGAGGCGACTTTTGTTATACTCGATGAGGACTTTGTTCTTACTCGATGAGGGGCCTCGTTATACCAGACTAGGACTTTGCTATACCCGCTTAGTGCCTTTTCTGACTTGACAGAGGGCCTTATTATATCTGTCCAGGAGGCTTTTGGTTATACCTCGGATCAGGTGGGACTTCTGCTATACTCGACCAGGGGACTTGTTATACTCGACCAGGGCCTTGTTATACCTGATTAGAAAATCCTTTGCTATACACTTATTCATGAGACTTTGTTATACTCTTTATTAGGAATTTGTTATATTCCACCAGGACTTTGTTATACTCTGATTAGGGATGCGTTATACTGATCAGGTACTTTGTTATATTCGTCTAGGGACTTTGGCACTCTGTCCAGGGGCATTGTTATACCTGATCAGGGACTTCAAGCTATACCTGATCAGGGACTTCGCCTCCCACTGACCAGGGCCCTTGCTATACCACCAGGAAACTTGCTATTCTCGGGATCAGGGACTTTTGCTATACTGGGACCAGGGACTTTAAGTTATACCTGATCAGGGAACTTTTGTTATACACGATCAGGAACTTTTGTTATACTTGTCCAAGGGCTTTGTTATACCGACTGAAGTGAGATCTTTGCTATACCTGATTAGAGACTTGTCTTACCAGACTGAAATTTTCGTTATACCTTCCGACCGGGGGATTTTGTTATAACTGATCAGGGTTCGTTGGCGCTTGATCTGTGAATTTTGCTATACCGGGCCAGGACTTTTTATACTCTTATCAGGGACTTGGTTATACTGACCAGGGACTTATTTATACCTTTGTTATGGGACTTTGGTTATACTCGATCAGGACTTTTGTTATACTCGATGAGGACTTGTTATACCCTGACCAGGGCCTTGTTATACCTGATTAGGAATTTGGTTATTCCTGATATGTGAGACTCTCATACCTCGATAAGGGACACCATGTACTCGATAAAGGGACTTTGTTATACTCGATCAGGGGACTTGCTATACTCGATCAGGACTTGTTATACCTGATTAGAGGCCTTTGTTATACTTGATGAGAGTGGGCTTTGTCATACTCGACCAGGGACTTTGCTATACCCGTATCAGGACTTTTGGTCATACTCGACCAGAGGCCTTTGGTTATACTCGATCGGGGGATTTTACATCGATCCGTTTCTTTCCTATATTTAACCAATGGACTTTGCTATTCCAGATGACGGCCTGGTTATATCCCGGGATCAGGAAACTTTGCCATACCTTTAACAGGGACTTTGTTATATTCGGATCAGGGAATGGTCATACCCTAATCTTAAGGACTTTGCTATACTCAATCAGGGACATATTATACCGACTAGGACTTACAACCTGACTCAGACTTTGTTATACTTGGATTAGGCGACTTTTGTTATACTCGATCAGGACTTTGTTATAATTCACCAGGACTTTGTTAAACCTGGGATGAGGGATATGTTATACCTGATGAGGACTTAGTTAGACTTCCGTTCAGGGACTGTTATACTCAGTCCAGGGGCTTTGCTATACTCTGGATCAGGGACCTTTGGCTATACTCGATTGTGAGACTCTCTACTAGATCAGGGCCCTTGCTATACTCATGACCGGGGGACTTTAAGAATCGATCAGGGTCTTTGCTATGCCTGATCTGGAGACTTTATACTGGGCCAGGGACTTTTTTTATACTCTATCAGGGACTTCATATACCGACCAGGGACTTTTTATACTCGAGCAATGGACTTTGGTTATACCTGATCAGGGACTTCGTTATGCTAATGATGAGGATCTTTGCTATAACGACCAGGGCCCTTGCTATACCTCGATTAGGAATTTGTTGAATGATAAGGGACTTTTTTAGACCCGAACATGGACTTTGTTATACCTGGACCAGGTAATTTTGGTTTTGTTTCCGATTAGGCGTATTTTGTTATACTCCGATTGTTTTCTATACTGATGAGGGCCTTTGTTATAATAGACTGGCGGACCTTTGTTATAATTGATGAGGAGCTTGTTATACCCGATTAGGCCATTTTGGACCTCGATTATGGCCTTGTTATGCCTGATCAGGGACTTGTTATACCCGATGAGAGCATGGTTATACTTGGATCAGGACTTTGCCATACACGACTGTGGGACTTGGTTATAATCGATCAAGGACTTTGCTATACTCGGGGACCAGGGCCTTGTTAAACCTGATTAGGACTTTGTTATTCCTGATAGACAATTTTGTTATACCCGATAAGGAATCGGTTATACCCGATAAAGGGACTTGTTAGACTCGAACAGGACTTTATTATACCGATCAGGGACTTGTTACGCGATGAGGGGCCTTTATTATACTGACAGAGGGCCTTTGTTATATCAGATCAGGGACTTTGTTATAATTTTATTATAGGGGCTTTGTTATACTAATGAGGGCTTTTGTTACACTTCCGGATCAATGGATTCTTTGATATACTCATGTCCAGGGACTTTGTTATACGATCAGTGGACTTTTATACTCGACCAGAGGACTTCATATAATTGACTGTAAGGACTCTGTTATACTCGGCCAGTAGGACTTTTTATATTTGACCAATGACCTTTTTATACTCATTGAGGGCCTGGTTATACCTGATCATGAGCTTGTTATACTCGAAGGACTTTTGTTATATGCGATACGGGGACTTTTTTTATACTGCTGACCAGAGGACTTTTGTTATACCTGGACTGTGGATATGCTATACTCCGGATCAGGACCTGCTATACCAACCAGGACTCTTTGTTATACTCCGATCAGGACCTTTGTTATACCTCGACTGTGGACCTTGTTATACCCGGGATTAGGGCCTTTTTTGTTACACTCGATGAGGGGGCTTTGTTGTTCTGACCAGGGACTTTGTTATACCCGATCAAGCGGACTTTTGTTATAATTTCCGTCCAGAGGACTCTTTTGTTACACCTGATGAGGCCTTTGTTATACTCCGGGATCTGGGGACTTTGGTTATACTCGAATGAGGGACTTTTTATATTCGATGAGTAAGGCTTTGCTATACTCGATGAGTGGACTTTTACTCGATGAGGGCCTTGTTGATACCCTTTTGACGGAGGGCCTTGCTATACCAGATCAGACTTTTATACCGTCACGAGAGGCTTTGCTATAATTTATCAGGTGACTTTTGCCTCACACCTACCAGACTTTTACCCGGGATGAGGGGACTTTACCTTTTCAATTAAGAGGACTTTGTTATTCCCTCCTCAGACTTCAGCAGTCTTTTTGAATTGTGACTTTTATTCTGACCACGAACTGGTTATACTCAATGAGTGGCCTTGTTATACTCTTGATCAGGACTTGTTATACTCGATCAGGGATATGTTATACCTGATCAGGAGACTTTGTTACTCCAACCAGGGGACTTTGTTACACCGATCAGGACTTTTTTACTCGATCAGGACTTTGGTTATACCTGATTAGGACTTTGTTATACCTAATGAGGGCAGCTTATCACTGACCAGGGACTTTTGCTATATCCTCGTCCAGTGGACTTTTGTTATACTCGGGATCAGTGGACTTTGGTTATACCTGACCAGCGGATCTTCTATACTGGACCAGGACTTTGCCATACCGACCAGAGGCCTTGTTATGCCCGATCGGGGTGACTTTGTTATATCTGGATGAGGGGCCCAAAGTATACCTTTTCGATCTGTGGACTTTGCTATACCTGACGAGGGACTTTGTTATATCTGATGAAGCAACTTTGTTATACCGACGAGGACTTTGTTTTACCTGATGAGGGGCCTTGTTATACTCGATGAGGGCCCTTTTGGGTTATACTAGACCAGGGACTTTGTTATACTCGCTTAGGTGCCCTTTTCTGGACTTGATGAGGGGCCTTGTTATACTCACCAGGAGGCTTGTTATACCTCGATCAGGTGATTCTTGCTATACTCGACCAGGGACTTTGTTATACTCGACCAGGGCCCTTGTTATACCTGATTAGAAAACTTTGTTATACACGACCGCGAGATTCTTTGTTATACCTGGGACATTAGGGGGACTTTGGTTATATTCCACCAGGACTCTTGGTTATACCTGATTGTGAAATATTATACTCGATCAGGTACTTTGTTATATCTTTTATTCAGGGACTTTGTTATACCTGTCCAGGGCTTGTTATACCTGATCAGGACCTTTTTAATATACTCTGATCAGGACTTTGTCTTACTCGACTGTGCCCTTTATACCTTTTCGACCAGAAACTTTGTTATACCGGGATCAGGGACTTTATACTGACCAGGGACTTTAAGTTATACTCATAATTAGAACTTTGTTATACAATGATCAGGGAACTTTGTTATAATTTGTCCAGGGGCTTTGTTATACCTGGATCAGCTGACTTTGTTATAAGGCCCTTTGCTATACTCGACCGGGGGACTTTGTTATAATCGATCAGAGGTCTTTGTTATGCTCGATCTGGGGACTTTGTTATACTGGGCCAGGGGACTTTTTTATACTCTATCAGGGGACTTTGTTATACTGGACCAGGGGACTTTTTATACTCGAGCAGGGGACTTTGTTATACTCGATCAGGGGACTTTTGTTATACTCGATGAGGGGACTTTGTTATACTCGACCAGGGGCCTTTGTTATACTCGATTAGGGGAATTTGTTATACTCGATACGGGGACTTTTTTAGACTCGAATATGGGACTTTGTTATACTCGACCAAGGGACTTTGTTTTACTCGATTAGGCGGCTTTGTTATACTCGATCAGGGGACTTTCTTATACTCGATGAGGGGCCTTTGTTATAATCGATCAGGGGACTTTGTTATACTAGATGAGGGGACTTTGTTATACTCGATTAGGGGCCATTTTTGGACTCGATTAGTGGCCTAAGTTATACTCGATCAGGGGACTTTGTTATACTCGATCAGGAGGCTTTGTTATACTTGATCAGGGGACTTTGCTATACTCGACCAGGGGACTTTGTTTTAATCGATCAAGGGACTTTGTTATACTCGACCAGGGGCCTTTGTTAAACTTGATTAGGGGACTTTGTTATTCCTGATAGGGAGACTTTGTTATACTCGATAAGGAGAATTTGTTATTATCGATAAAGGGATTTTGTTAGACTCGAACAGGGGACTTTGTTATACTCGATTCGGCGGCTTTATTATACTCGATGAGGGAACTTTGGTATACGCATTGAGGGGCCTTTGTTATACTCTATGAGGGGCCTTTGTTATACTAAATCAGGGGACTTTGTTATACTCGCGGAGGGGGCTTTGTTATACTCAATGAGGGGCCTTTGTTACACTCGATCAATGGACTTTGATATACTCGTCCAGAGGACTTTGTTATACGGGATCAGTGGACTTTTTTATACTCGGCCAGGGGACTTTTTTATATTTGACCAAGGGACTTTTTTATACTCATTGAGGGGCCTTTGTTATACTCGATCAAGGGACTTTGTTATACTCGACCAGGGTTCTTTGTTATATGCGATATGGGGACTTTTTTATACTCGACCAGAGGACTTTGGTATACTTGATCAGTGGATATGTTATACTCGATCAGGGGACTTTGTTATACTCAACCAGGGGACTTTGTTACACTCGATCAGGGGACTTTGTTATACTCGATCAGGGGACTTTGTTATACTCGATTAGGGGCCTTTGTTATACTCGATGAGGGGGCTTTGTTATACTCGACCAGGGGACTTTTCTATACTCGACCAGGGGACTTTGTTATACTCGATCAGGTGACTTTGTTATGCTCGATGAGGGGCCTTTGTTATACTCGATTACGGGTCTTTGTTATACTCGACCAGGGGACTTTGTTATACTCGACCAAGGGACTTTGTTATACTCTTCCAGAGGACTTTGTTATACCCGATGAGGGGCCTTTGTTATACTCGATCTGGGGACTTTGTTATACTCGACGAGGGGACTTTGTTATATTCGATGAGGCGGCTTTGTTATACTCGATGAGGGGACTTTGTCATACTCGATGAGGGCCTTTGTTATACTCGATGAGGGGCCTTTGTTATACTAGATCAGGGGACTTTGTTATACTCGTCGAGGAGGCTTTGTTATACTCGATCAGCTGACTTTGCTATACTCGACCAGGGGACTTTGTTATACTCGATCAGGGGACTTTTTAATACTCGAACAGAGGACTTTGTTATTCCCTATCAGGGGACTTTGTTATACTCGACCAGGGGACTGTTTATACTTGACCAATGAACTTTGTTATACTCCATGAGTGGCCTTTGTTATACTCGATCAGGGGACTTTGTTATACTCGATCAGGGGATATGTTATACTCGATCAGGGGACTTTGTTATACTCAACCAGGGGACTTTGTTATACTCGATCAGGGGACTATTTTTTACTCGATCAGGGGACTTTGTTATACTCGATTAGGGACTTTTGTTATACTCGATGAGGGTGCTTTGTCATACTCGACCAGGGGACTTTGCTATCCTCGTCCAGTGGACTTTGTTATACTCGATCAGTGGACTATGTTATACTCGACCAGCGGACTATTCTATACTTGACCAGGGACTTTGTCATACTCGACCAGAGGCCTTTGTTATCCTCGATTAGGGGACTTTGTTATACTCCACCAGGGACTTTGGTATGCTCGATCAGGGGATATGTTATACTCGATCTGGGTACTTTGTTATATTCGGTTCAGGGGACTTTGTTATACTCGTCCAGGGGGCTTTGTTATACTCCATCAGGGGACTTTGTTATACTCGATCAGGGGACTTTGTCTTACTCGATCTGGGGACTTTGTATACTCGCACAGAGGACTTTGTTATACTGGACCAGGGAACTTTGTTATAGTCGATCAGGGAACTTTGTTATAAACGGTCAGGGAACTTTGTTATTCTTGTCGTAGGGGCTTTGTTATACTCAATCAGGGGACTTTGTTATACTCAAAAAGGGGACTTTGTTATACTCGATCAAGGGACTTTGTTATACTCGATCAGGAGACTTTGTTATACTCGATTTGGGGCCTTTGTTATACTCGATGAGGGGGCTTTGTTATACTCGACCAGGAGACTTTGCCCTTCTCGACCAGGGCACTTTATCATACTCGATCAGGGGACTTTGTTATACTCGACCAGGAGACTTTTATATACTTGATCAGGGTACTTTCTCATACTCGACCAGAGGCCTTTGTTTTACTCGATCGGGGGACTTTGTTATACTCAATCAGTGGACTTTCCTATATTTTACCAATGGACTTTGCTATACTCGATGAGGGGCCTTTCTTATACTCTATTAGGGGACTTTGTTATACTCCACCAGGGACTTTGGTATGCTCGATCAGGGGATATGTTATACTCGATCTGGGTACTTTGTTATATTCGGTTCAGGGGACTTTGTTATACTCGTCCAGGGGGCTTTGTTATACTCCATCAGGGGACTTTGTTATACTCGATCAGGGGACTTTGTCTTACTCGATCTGGGGACTTTGTGATACTCGCACAGAGGACTTTGTTATACTGGCCCAGGGAACTTTGTTATAGTCGATCAGGGAACTTTGTTATAAACGGTCAGGGAACTTTGTTATTCTTGTCGTAGGGGCTTTGTTATACTCAATCAGGGGACTTTGTTATACTCAAAAAGGGGACTTTGTTATACTCGATCAAGGGACTTTGTTATACTCGATCAGGAGACTTTGTTATACTCGATTTGGGGCCTTTGTTATACTCGATGAGGGGGCTTTGTTATACTCGACCAGGAGACTTTGCCCTTCTCGACCAGGGCACTTTATCATACTCGATCAGGGGACTTTGTTATACTCGACCAGGAGACTTTTATATACTTGATCAGGGTACTTTCTCATACTCGACCAGAGGCCTTTGTTTTACTCGATCGGGGGACTTTGTTATACTCAATCAGTGGACTTTCCTATATTTTACCAATGGACTTTGCTATACTCGATGAGGGGCCTTTCTTACACTCTATTAGGGGACTTTGTTATACTCGACCAGTTGACTTTGTTATACTCGATCAGGGGACTTTGTTATAATCGACCAGAGGACTTTGTTATACTCGATGAGGGGCCTTTGTTATACTCGATCAGGGGACACTCTCATACTCGACAAGGGGACTTTGTTATATTCGATGAGGCGGCTTTGTTATACTCGATCAGGGGACTTTGTTTTACTCGATGCGGGGCCTTTTTTGGACCTGATCAGGGGCCTTTGTTATACTCGATCATGGGAATTTGTTATACTCGATCAGGAGATTTTGTTATACATCGATGAAGGGCCTTTGTTATACTAAATCATGGGACTCTGTTATACTCGCTTAGGGGCCTTTTTTGGACATGATCAGGGGCCTTTGTTATACTCGATCAGGGGATTTTGTTATACTCGATCAGGGGATTTTGCTATACTCGAGCAGGGGGCTTTGTTATACTCGATCAGGGGACTTTGTTATACTTGACCAGAGGCCTTTGTTATACTCGATAAGGGGAATTTTTTATACTCGATAAGGGGACTTTTTTTGACTCGAACAGGGGACTTTGTTATACCCGTTTAGCGTTTTTTTTGGATTCGATTAGTGGCCTTTGTTATACTCGATCAGGGGACTTTGTTATACTCGATCAGGGGACTGAGTCACACTCGACCAGGGGACTTTTTTATATTTGACCAATGGACTTTGTTATACTCATTGAGGCGCCTTTGTTATACTTGATCAAGGGACTTTGTTATACGCGACTAGGGGACTTTGTTATACGCGATCAGGGGACTTTTTTATACTCGACCTGAGGACTTTGTTATATTTGATCAGGGGATATGTTATACACGATCAGGGGACTTTGTTATACTCAAAAAAGGGAATTTGTTATACTCGATCAAGGGACTTTGTTATACTCGATCAGGGGACTTTGTTATACTCGATATGGGGCCTTTGTTATACTCGATGAGGAGGCTTTGTTATACTCGACCAGGAGACTTTGCCCTTCTCGACCAGGGCACTTTATCATACTCGATCAGGGGACTTTGTTATACTCGACCAGGAGACTTTTTTATACTTGATCAGGGTACTTTCTCATATTCGACCAGAGGCCTTTGTTTTACTCGACCGGGGGACTTTGTTATACTCGATCAGTGGACTTTCCTATATTTTACCAATGGACTTTGCTATACTCGATGAGGGGCCTTTCTTATACCCGATTAGGGGACTTTCGTATACTCGACCAGTTGACTTTGTTATACTCGATCAGGGGACTTTGTTATACTCGACCAGAGGACTTTGTTATACTCGATGAGGGGCCTTTGTTATACTCGATCAGGGGACACTGTCATACTCGACAAGGGGACTTTGCTTTACTCAATGAGGGGCCTTTTTTGGACATGATCAGGGGCCTTTGTTATACTCGATCATGGGAATTTGTTATACTCGATCAGGTGATTTTGTTATACTCGATGAGGGGCCTTTGTTATACTAAATCATGGGACTTTGTTATACTCGCTTAGGGGCCTTTTTTGGACATGATCAGGGGCCTTTGTTATAATCGATCAGGGAATTTTGTTATACTCGATCAGGGGATTTTGTTATACTCGAGCAGGGGGCTTTGTTATACTCGATCAGGGGACTTTCTTATACTCCTCCAGGAGGCTTTGTTATACCCGATCAGGTGACTTTGGTATACTCGACCAGGGGACTTTGTTATACTCGATCAGAGGACTTTCTTATACTCGAACAGGGGACTTTTTTATACTTGACCCATGGACTTTGTTATACTCGATGAGCGGCCTTTGTCATACTCGATGAGCGGCCTTGTCATACTCGATGAGGGGACTTTGTTATACTCGACCAGGGGACTTTGTTATACTCGATCAGGGGACTTTTTAATACTCGTCCAGAGGACTTTGTTATACCCTATCAGGGGACATTGTTATACTCGATCAATGGACTTTATTATACTCAATGAGTGGCCTTTGTTATACTCGACCAGGGGACTTTGTTATACTCGATCAGGGGATATGTTATACTCGACCAGCGGACTTTTCTATACTTGATCAGGGACTTTTTTATACTCGGCCAGAGGCCTTTGTTATACTCGATCGGGGGACTTTGTTATACTCGATCAGTGGACTTTCCTATATTTCACCAATGGACTTTGCTATATTAGACGAAGGGCCTTTGTTATACTCGATCAGGAAACTTTGTTATATTTGACCAGGAGACTTTGTTATACTCGATCAGGGACTTTGTTATACTCCACCAGGGACTTTGTGATACTCGATCAGGGGATATGTTATACTCGATCAGGGAAATTTGTCTTAGTCGATCAGGGCCCTTTGTTATACTCGACCAGGAGACTTTGTTATAATCGATCAGGGGACTTTGTTATGCTCGATCTGGGGACTTTGATATACTGGGCCAGGAGACTTTGTTATACTCGATCAGGGGACTTTATTATACTGGACCAGGGGACTTTGTTACACTCGATCAGGGAACTTTGTTATACACGGTCAGGGAACTTTGTTATTCTTGTTCAGGGGGCTTTGATATACTCGATCAGGGGCTTTGTTATACTCGATCAGGAGACTTTGTCTTACTGGATCAGGGCCCTTTGCTATACTCGACCGGGGGACTTTATTATAATCGATCAGGGGACTTTGTTATGTTCGATCTGGGGACTTTGTTATACAGGGCCAGGGGACTTTTTTATACTCGATCAGGGGACTTTGTTATACTGGACCATGGGACTCTTTTATACTCGATCAGGGGACTTTGTTATACTCGATCATGGGACTTTTGTTATACTCGATCAGGGAACTTTGTTATACTCGACCTGGGGCCATTGTTATACTCGATTAGGGGACATTGTTATACTCTATAAGGGGACTTTGTTGTACTCGATAAGGGGAATTTGTTATACTCGATAAGGGGACTTTTTTAGACTTGAACAGGGGACTTTTTTATACTCGACCAGGGGACTTTGTTATACTCGATTAGGCGGCTTTGTTATACTCGATCTGGGGACTTTGTTATACTCGATGAGGAACCTTTGTTATACTCGGTGAGGGGCCTTTGTTATACTCGATGAGGGGACTTTATTATACTCGATGAGGGGACTTTGTTGTACTGGAACAGGGGGCTTTGTTATACTCGATCAGGGGACTTTGTTATACTCGATCAGGAGGCTTTGTTATACTTGATCAGGGGACTTTGCTATACTCGACCAGGGGACATTGTTATAATCGATCAAGGGACTTTGTTATACTAGACCAGGGGCCTTTGTTATACTCGATTAGGGGACTTTGTTATTCCTGATAAGGAGAC
>NW_024726107.1:2051199-2086510 GCF_018991925.1 Homarus americanus
CGATTAGGGTCTTTCTTCTACTCGATGAGGGGGCCTTTGTTACACTCCGATGAGGGGCCTTTGTTATACCGTCAGGGGACTTTGTTATACTCGATTAGAAGCCTTTTTGGACTCGATCAGGGACTTTGTTATACTCGAGCAGGGGGCTTTGTTGCGCGATCAGGGGACTTTGTTATATTCGATCAGGGAGGCTTGAATAGGGATCAGGGGTTTACTCGATGAGGGGCCTTTGTTATATACTAGATCAGGGGACTTTGTTATACTCCGATTAGAAAGCCTTTTTCTGGACTCGATCAGGGGACTTTACAGTATATATATAGAGCAAGGGGCTTGTTATAGATCCAGGGGACACTGTTATAATGTGTGAATGGGAGGCTTTGTTATACTCGATCAGGGGACTTTGCTATGCTCAATCAGGGGACTTTGTTATACTCTCAGTTGGGGGACTTTGTTATACTCGACCAGGACTTTTATATGACCGTGGACTTTGTTATACTCGATGAGGGCCCTTTGTTATACTCGATGAGGGGACTTTGTTATACTCGACCAGGGAACATTATACTCGATCAGGGACTTTTTATACTCGACCAGAGGACTTTGTTACTCTCAATCAGGGGATATGTTATACTTGATCAAGGGACTTTGTTATACTCGATCAGGGGACTTTGTTGCTCTACTCAGGTAGGGGCGCTGTTGCTACTCAATGAGGGGGCTTTGTCATACTCCTCGCCACGGGACTTTGTTATACTCGATCAGGGAACTTCGTTATATTCGATTAGAGGACTTTGTTATACTCGACGAGGGGACTTTTTTATACTTGACCAATGGACTTTGTTATACTCGATGAGGGGCCTTTGTTATACGCGATCAGGGGACTTTGTTATATTCGATCAGGTGACTTTGTTATACTCCACCAGGGACTTTGTTATAATCGATCAGGGGATATGCTATACTCGACCAGGGGACTTTGTTATACACGATTAGGGGACTTTGTTATACTCGACAGGGGGACTTTTTTATACTTAACCAATGGACTTTGTAATACTCGATGAGGGGCCTTTGTTATAGTAGATCAGGGGACTTTGTTATACTCGATTAGGGGCCTTTTTGGACTCGATGAGGGGCCTTTGTTATACTAGATCAGGGGACTTTGTTATACTCGATCCGGGGACTTTGTTATACTCAACCAGTGGACTTTTTTATTCTTGAACCAATGGACTTTGTTATACTCGATGAGGGACCTTTGTTATACTCAATCAGGGACTTTGATATACTCGACCAGGGGACTTTGTTATACTCAATCAGGGGACTTTTTTATACTCGACCAGAGGATTTTGTTATACCTTATCAGGGGACTTGGTTATACTCGACCAGGGGACTTTTTTATATTTGACCAATGGACTTTGTTATACTCAATGAGGGGCCTTTGTTATACTCGATGAGGGAACTTTTTTATATTCGACCAGGGGACTTTGTTATATGCGATCAGGGGACTTTTTTTTACTCGACCAGAGGACATTGTTATACTTGATCAGGGAATATGTTATACTCGATCAGGGGACTTTGTTATACTCAACAAGGGGACTTTGTTATACTCGATCAGGGGACTTTGTTATACTCGATCAGGGGACTTTGTTATTCTCGACTATAGGCCTTTGTTATACTCGATGAGGGGCTTTGTTATACTCGACAAGGGGACTTTGTTATACTCAATCAGGGGACTTTTTTATATTCGACCAGAGGATTTTGTTGTACTCGATCAGGGGACTTTGTTATAATCGACCAGGGGACTTTGTTATACTCAATCAGGGGACTTTTTTATACTTGACCAGAGGATTTTGTTATACTCGATCTGGGGACTTTGTTATACTCGACCAGGGGACTTTTTTATATTTGACCAATGGACTTTCTTATACTCAATGAGGGGCCTTTGTTATACTCGATCAGGGGACTTTGTTATACTCGACCAGGGGACTTTGTTATACGCGATCAGGGGACTTTTTTTTACTCGACCAAAGGACTTTGTTATACTCGATCAGGGAATATGTTATACTCAACAAGGGGACTTTGTTATACTCGATCAGGGAACTTTGTTATACTCGATCAGGGGACTTTGTTATACTTGATTAGGGGACTGAGTTATACTCGATCAGGGGACTTTGTTATACTTGATCAGATGACTTTGTTATACTTGACCAAGGGCCTTTGTTATACTCGATGAGGGGCCTTTGTTATACTCGATCAGGGGACATTGTTATACTCGACCAGTGGCCTTTGTTATACTCGATCAGGGTACTTTATTATACTCGACTAGAGGACTTTGTTATACTCGATCAGGTGATATGTTATACTCGATAAGGGGACTTTGTTATACTCGATCAGAGGACTTTGTTATACTCGACGAGGGGCCTTTTTTATACTCGATTAGAAAACTTTGTTATACTCGACCAGGAGACTTTGTGATACTCGATCAGGGGACTTTGTTATACTCCACCAGGGACTTTGCTATACTCGATTCGGCGACTTTGTTATACACGACCAGGGGACTTTGTTATACTCGATCAGGGGACTTTTTTATACTCGGCCAGAGGACTTTGTTATACTCAATCAGGGGATATGTTATACTCGATCAGGGGACTTTGTTATGCTCGATCTGGGACTTTGTTATACTCGATCAGTGGACTTTCCTATATTTGACCAATGGACTTTGCTATACTCGATGAGGGGCCTTTGTTATACTTGATCAGGGTACTTTGTCTTACTCGATCGGGGCCCTTTGCTATACTCCACCGGGGGACTTTGTTATAATCGATTAGGGGACTTTGGTATGCTCGATCTAGGGACTTTGTTATACTTGGTCAGGGGACTTTTTTATGCTCGATCAGTGTACTTTGTTACACTGGACCAGGGGACTTTGTTATACTCGACCAGGGGACTTTGTTATACTCGATTAGGCGGCTTTGTTATACTCGATCAGGAGACTTTCTTATACTCGATGAGTGGCCTTTGTTAAACTCAATCAGGGGCCTTTGTTATACTAAATCAGGGGACTTTGTTATACTCGATGATGGGTGTTTGTTACACACGATCAGGGGCCTTTGTTATACTAGATCAGGAGGCTTTGTTATACTCGATTAGGGGCCTTTTTTGTACTCGATCAGGGGCCTTTGTTATACTCGATCAGGGGACTTTTTTATTCGCGATCAGGGGACTTTCTTATACTCGAGCAGGGGGCTTTCTTATACTCGATTGGGGGACTTTGTTATACTCGATGAGGAGGCTTTGTTATACTCGATCAGGGGACTTTCCTATACTCGACCAGGGGACTTTGTTATACTCGATAAGAGGACTTTGTTATACTCGACAAGGGACTATTTATACTCGACCAATGGACTTTGTTATACTCGATCAGGGGATATGTTATACTCGATGAGGGGGCTTTGTTATACTTAACCAGGGGACTTTGCTCTACCCGACCAGGGGACTTTGTTATATTCGATCAGGGGACTTTGTTATACTCGAGCAGGAGACTTTTTTATACTTGATCAGGTAACTCTGTCATACTCGACCAGAGGCCTTTGTTATACTCGATCGGGGGAGTTTGTTATACTCGATCAGTGGACTTTTCTATATTTGAACAATGGACTTTGCTATACTCAATGAGGAGCCTTTGTTATACTCGATTAGGGGTCTTTGTTATACTCGACCAGGGGACTTTGTTATACTCGATCATGGGACTTTGTTATACTCTACCAGAGGACTTTGATATACTCGATCAGGGGACTTTGTTATACTCGATCAGGGGACTTTTTTATACTCGACCAGAGGTACTTTGTTATACTCGATCAGGGGACTTTGTTATACTGGATCAGGGGACTTTGTTATACTCGATAAGGGGACTTTGTTATACTCAACCAGGGGACTTTTTTATACTTGACCAATGGACTTTGTTATACTCAATGAGGGGCCTTTGTTATACTCGATTAGGGGACTTTGTTATGCTCGACCAGGGGACTTTGTTATATGCAATCAGGGGACTTTTCTTATACTCGACCAGAGGACTTTGTTATACTCGATCAGGGGATATGTTATACTCAATGAGGGGACTTTGAGATACACAACCAGGGTACTTAGTTATACTCGATTAGGGGCCTTTGTTATACTCGATTAGGAGGCTTTGTTATACTCGATCAGGGGACTTTGCTATACTCGATCAGGTTACTTTGTTATGCTCGACCAGGAGACTTTTTTATACTTGATCAGGGGACTTTGTTATACTCGATTAGGGGACTTTATTATACTCGACCTGGGGACTTTGTTATACTCAATGAGGGGAGTTTGTTATACTCGATCAGGGGACTTTGTTTTACTTGATTAAGGGACTTTGTTATACTCGATGAGGGGACTTTTTTATACTTGACCAATGGGCGTTGTTATACTCAATAAGAGGCCTTTGTTATACTCGATCAGGGGACTTTGTTATACTCGACCACGGGACTTTGTTACACGCAATCAGGGGTCTTTGTTATACTCGATGAGGGGCCTTTGTTATACTCGATAAGGAGACTTTGTTATACTCGAGCAGGGGGTTTTGTTATACTCGATCAGGGGACTTTGTTATACTCGATCAGGAGGCTTTGTTATACTCGATCAGGGGACTTTGTTATGCTCGATCTGGGAACTTTGTTATGCTGGGCCAGGGGACTTTTTTATACTCGAGCAGGGGGCTTTGTTATACTCGATCAGGGGACTTTGTTATACTAGATCAGGAGGCTTTGTTATACTCGATCAGGTTACTTTGTTATACTCGACCAGGGGACTTTTTTATACTTGATCAGGGGACTTTGTTATACTCGATCAGGGGACTTTGTTTTACTTGATCAGGTGATATGTTATACTCAATGAGGGGACTTTGTTATACTCGATCAGGGGACTTTTTTATACTTGAACAATGGACGTTGTTATACTCAATAAGAGGCCTTTGTTATAATCGATTAGGGGGTTTTGTTATACTTGATCAGGTGATATGTTATACTTGATGAGGGGACTTTGTTATACTCGATCTGGAGACTTTGTTATACTCGATTAGGGGCCTTTGTTATACTCGATGAGGGGGCTTTGTTATACTCGAACAGGGGATTTTGCTCTACTCGACCAGGGGACTTTCTTATACTCGATCAGGGGACTTTGTTATACTCGACCAGGGGACTTTTTTATACTTTGATCAAGGGACATTGTTATACTCGATCAGGGGACTTTCTTATACTGGACCAGGGGACTTTTTTATACTCGAACAGGGGACTTTGTTATACTCAATCAGGTACTTTTGTTATACTCGATCAGGGGACTTTGTTATACTCGACCAGGGGCCTATGTTATACTCGATTAGAAAACTTTGTTGTACTCGACCAGGATACTTTGTTGTACTCGATCAGGCGATATGTTATACTCGATCAGGGGACTTTGTTATACTCGACGAGAAGACTTTGTTATACTCGATTATGGGATATGTTGTACACGATCAGGGGATATATTATACTCAATCAGGGGACTTTCTTATACTTGAGCAATGGACTTTGCTATACTCGATGAGGGGCCTTTGTTATACTCGATCAGGGGACTTTGTTAAACTCGATCATGGGCCTTTGTTATACTCGATTAGGGGGCTTTGTTATATTTGACCAGCGGACTTTGCTATACTCGACCAGGGGACTTTGTTATACTTGATCAGGGGACTTTGTTATACTCATCCAGGGGGCTTTGTTATACTCGATTAGGGGACTTTGTTTTACTGGATCAGGGGACTTTGTCTTACTCGATCAGGGCCCTTTGCTATACTCGATGAGGGGACTTTGTTATACTCGATAAGGGGTCTTTGTTATACTCGACCAGGGGACTTTGTCATACTCGACCAGAGGCCTTTGTTATACTCGGTCAGGGGACATTGTTATAATCGATCAGGGGACTTTTTTATGCTCGATCTGGGTACTTTGTTATACTGGGCCAGGAGACTTTGTTATACTCGATCAGGGGATATGTTATACTCGATCAGGGGACTTTGTTATACTGGACCAGGGGACTTTGTTATACTCGATTAGGGAACTTTGTTATACTCGATCAGTGGACTTTGTTATACTCGTCCACGGGGCTTTGTTATACTCGATCAGGGGACTTTGTTATACTCGATCAGGGGACTTTGTCTTACTCGAAGAGGGTCCTTTGCTATACTCGACCAGGGGACTTTGTTATAATCGATCAGGGGACTTTGTTATGCTCGATCTGGGGACTTTGTTATACTCGACCAGGGGACTTTTTTATACTCGACCAATGGACTTTGTTATACTCGATCAGGGGATATGTTATACTCGATGAGGGGGCTTTGTTATACTTAACCAGGGGACTTTGCTATACCCGACCAGGGGACTTTGTTATATTCGATCAGGGGACTTTGTTATACTCGAGCAGGAGACTTTTTTATACTTGATCAGGTAACTCCGTCATACTTGACCAGAGGCCTTTGTTATACTCGATCGGGGGAGTTTGTTATACTCGATCAGTGGACTTTTCTATATTTGAACAATGGACTTTGCTATACTCAATGAGGAGCCTTTGTTATACTCGATTAGGGGACTTTGTTATACTCGACCAGGGGACTTTGTTATACTCGATCATGGGACTTTGTTATACTCTACCAGAGGACTTTAATATACTCGATCAGGGGACTTTGTTATACTCGATCAGGGGACTTTGTTATACTCAACCAGGGGACTTTTTTATACCTGACCAATGGACTTTGTTATACTCAATGAGGGGCCTTTGTTATACTCGATCAGGGGACTTTGTTATGCTCGACCAGGGGACTTTGTTATATGCAATCAGGGGACTTTTCTTATACTCGACCAGAGGACTTTGTTATACTCGATCAGGGGATATGTTATACTCAATGAGGGGACTTTGAGATACACAACCAGGGTACTTAGTTATACTCGATTAGGGGCCTTTGTTATACTCGACCAGGGGACTTTGCTTTACTCGACCAGGGGACTTTGTTATATTCGATCAGGGGACTTTGTCATACTCGACCAGAGGACTTTGTTATACTCGATCAGGGGACTATCTTATACTCGATCAGGGGACTTTTTTATACTCGACCAGAGAAATTTGTTATACTCGACCAGGGGACTTTGTTATACTCGAACAGGGGACTTTTTATACTCGACCAGAGGACTTTGTTATACTCGATCAGGGGATATGTTATACTCGATGAGGGGACTTTGAGATACTCGTCCAGAGGGCTTTGTTATTCTCGATCGGGAGAGTTTGTCTGACTGGATTTGGGCCCTTTGCTATACTCGACCGGGGGACTTTGTTATAATCGATCAGGGGACTTTGCTATGCTCGATCTGGTGACTTTGTTATACAGAGCGAGGGGACTTTTTTTACTTGATCAGGGGACCTTGTTATACTGGACCAGGAGACTTTTTTATACTCGATCAGGGGACTTTGTTATAATCGATCATGGGACTTTTGTTATACTCGATCAGGGGACTTTTTATACTCGATTAGGGGACTTTGTTATAATCGATCAGGGACTTTTTTATGCTCGATCTGAGTACTTTGTTATACTGGGCCAGGAAACTTTGTTATACTCGATCAGGGCATATGTTATACTCGATTAGGGGACTTTGTTATACTGGACCAGGGGACTTTGTTATACTCAATTAGGGGACTTTGTTATACTCGATCAGTGGACTTTGTTATACTCGTCCACGGGGCTTTGTTATACTCGATCAGGAAACTTTGTTATACTCGATCAGGGGACTTTGGCTTACTCGAAGAGGGCCCTTTGCTATACTCGACCAGGGGACTTTGTTATAATTGATCAGGGGACTTTGTTATGCTCGATCTGGGGACTTTGTTATACTGGGCCAGGAGACTTTTTTATTCTCGATCATGGGACTTTGTTATACTGGACCAGATGACTTTTTTATATTCGATGAGGAACCTTTGCTATACTCGATCAGGGGATTTTGTTATACTCGATCAGGGGACTTTGTTATACTCGATAAGGGGAATTTGTTATACTCGATAAGGGGACTTTGTTAGACTCGAACAGGGCCCTTTGCTATACTCGATGATGGGACTTTGTTATACTCGATAAGGGGTCTTTGTTATACTCGACCAGGGGACTTTGTCATACTCGACCAGAGGCCTTTGTTATACTCGGTCAGGGGACTTTGTTATAATCGATCAGGGGACTTTTTTATGCTCGATCTGGGGACTTTGTTATACTGGGCCAGGAGACTTTGTTATACTCGATCAGGGGATATGTTATACTCGATCAGAGGACTTTGTTATACTGGGCCAGGGGACTTTGTTATACTCGATTAGGGGACTTTGTTATACTCGAACAGTGGACTTTGTTATACTCGTCCACGGGGCTTTGTTATACTCGATCAGGGGACTTTGTTATACTCGATCAGGGGACTTTGTCTTACTCGAAGAGGGCCCTTTGCTATACTCGACCAGGGGACTTTGTTATAATCGATCAGGGGACTTTGTTATGCTCGATCTGGGGACTTTGTTATACTGGGCCAGGGGACTTTTTTATTCTCGATCAGGGGACTTTGTTATACTGGACCAGATGACTTTTATATTCGATGAGGAACCTTTGCTATACTCGATCAGGGGATTTTGTTATACTGGAACAGGGGCTTTGATATACTCGATTAGGTGGCTTTTTATACTCGATGAGAAGCCTTTGTTATGCTAGATCATGGGACTTTGTTATAGTCGATCAGAGGACTTTGTTATACTCGACCAGGGGCCTTTGTTATACTCGATTATGGGACTTTGTTATACTCGATGTGGGGTGTTTGTTACACACGATCAGGGGCCTTTGTTATACTTGATCAGGAGGCTTTGTTATACTCGATTAGGGGCCTGTTTTGGACTCGATCAGGGGCCTTTGTTATACTCGATCAGGGGACTTTTTCATACTCGATCAGGGGACTTTCTTATACTCGAGCAGGGGGCTTTCTTATACTCGATTAGGGGACTTTGTTTTACTCGATGAGGAGGCTTTGTTATACTCGATCAGGGGACTTTCCTATACTCGACCAGGGGACTTTGTTATACTCGATAAGGGGACTTTGTTATACTCGACCAGGGGACTTTTTTATACTTGACCAATGGACTTTGTTATACTCGATCAGGGGATATGTTATACTCGATGAGGGGGCTTTGTTATACTTAACCAGGGGACTTTGCTATACCCGACCAGGGGACTTTGTTATATTCGATCAGGGGACTTTGTTATACTCGAGCAGGAGACTTTTTTACACTTGATCAGGTAACTCTGTCATACTCGACCAGAGGCCTTTGTTATACTCGATCGGGGGAATTTGTTATACTCGATCAGTGGACTTTTCTATATTTGAACAATGGACTTTGCTATACTCAATGAGGAGCCTTTGTTATACTCGATTAGGGGACTTTGTTATACTCGACCAGGGGACTTTGTTATACTCGATCATGGGACTTTGTTATACTCTACCAGAGGACTTTGATATACTCGATCAGGGGACTTTGTTATACTCGATCAGGGGACTTTTTTATACTCGACCAGAGGTAATTTGTTATACTCGATCAGGGGACTTTGTTATACTGGATCAGGGGACTTTGTTATACTCGATCAGGGGACTTTGTTATACTCAACCAGGGGACTTTTTTATACTTGACCAATGGACTTTGTTATACTCAATGAGGGGCCTTTGTTATACTCGATCAGGGGACTTTGTTATGCTCGGCCAGGGGACTTTGTTATATGCAATCAGGGGACTTTTCTTATACTCGACCAGAGGACTTTTTTATACTCGATCATGGGACTTTGTTATAATCGATCATGGGACTTTGTTATACTCGATCAGGGGACTTTGTTATACTCGACCAGAGGCCTTTGTTATACTCGATTATGGGACTTTGTTATACTCGATAAGGGGACTTTGTTATACTCGACCAGAGGCCTTTGTTATACTCGATCGAGAATTTGTTATACTCGATCAGTGGACTTTCCTATATTTGATCAATGGACTTTGCTATACTCGATGAGGAGCCTTTGTTATACTCGATTAGGGGACTTTGTTATACTCGACCAGGGGACTTATACTCGACCATGGGACTTTGTTATACTCGACCAGAGGACTTTGTTATACTCGATCAGGGGACTTTGTTATACTCGATCAGGGACTTTTTTATACTCGACCAGAGGACTTTGTTATACTCGATCAGGGGACTTTGTTATACTCGATCAGGGGACTTTGTTATACTCGATCAAGGGACTTTGTCATACTCGACCAGGGGACTTTTTTATACTTGACCATTGGACTTTGTTATACTCAATGAGGGGCCTTTGTTATACTCGATCAGGGGACTTTGTTATGCTCGACCAGGGGACTTTGTTATATGCAATCAGGGGACTTTTTTATACTCGACCAGAGGACTTTGTTTTACTCGATCAGGGGATATGTTATACTCGATGAGGGGGCTTTGTTATACTTGACCAGGGGACTTTGCTATACCCGACCAGGGGACTTTGTTATATTCGATCAGGGGACTTTGTTATACTCGAGCAGGAGACTTTTTTATACTTGATCAGGTAACTCTGTAATACTCGACCAGAGGCCTTTGTTATACTCGATAGGGGGAATTTGTTATACTCGATCAGTGGACTTTTCTATATTTGAACAATGGACTTTGCTATACTCAATGAGGAGGCTCTGTTATACTCGATTAGGGGACTTTGTTATACTCGACCAGGGGACTTTGTTATACTCGATCATGGGACTTTGTTATACTCGACCAGAGGACTTTGATATACTCGATCAGGGGACTTTGTTATACTCGATCAGGGGAATTTTATACTCGACCAGAGGTACTTTGTTATACTCGATCAGGGGACTTTGTTATACTGGATCAGGGGACTTTGTTATACTCGATCAGGGGACTTTGTTATACTCAACCAGGGGACTTTTTTATACATGACCAATGGACTTTGTTATACTCAATGAGGGGCCTTTGTTATACTCGATCAGGGGACTTTGTTATGCTCGGCCAGGGGACTTTGTTATATGCAATCAGGGGACTTTTCTTATACTCGACCAGAGGCCTTTGTTATATATTTCGATTATGGGACTTTGTTATATACTCGATAAGGGACTTTGTTATACTCGACCAGAGGCCTGTTATTCGATTTTGTTATACTCGATCAGGGACTTATATTTGACAATGGACTTTTTACTACTCGATGAGGCCTTTGTTATACTCGATAGGGGACTTTGTTACTTTCGACCAGGACTACTCTCGACCATGGGACTTTGTTATACTCGACCAGAGGGACTTTGTTATACTCGATCAGGGGACTTTGTTATACTCGATCGAGAATTTTTATACTCGACCGGAGGACTTTGTAATACTCGATCAGGGGACTTTGTTATACTCGATCAGGGGACTTTGTTATACTCGATCAAGGGACTTTGTCATACTCGACCAGGGGACATTTTTATACTTGACCATTGGACTTTGTTATACTCAATGAGGGGCCTTTGTTATACTCGATCAGGGGACTTTGTTATGCTCGACCAGGGGACTTTGTTATATGCAATCAGGGGACTTTTTTTATACTCGACTAGAGGACTTTGTTATACTCGATCAGGGGATATGTTATACTCGATGAGGGGACTTTGAGATACTCAACCAGGGTACTTTGTTATACTCGATCAGGGGACTTTGTTATACTCGATCAAGGGACTTTGTTATACTCGATTAGGGGCTTTTGTTATACTCGATGAGGGGGCTTTGTTATACTCGACCAGGGGACTTTGCTATAGTCGACCAGGGGACTTTGTTATACTCGACCAGGGGACTTTGTCATACTCGACCAGGGGATTTGTTATACTTGATCTGGGGGCTTTGCTATACTCCATCAGGGGACTTTGTTATACTCGACCTGGGGACTTTGTTATTCTCGATCAGGGGACTTTGTTATACTCGACCAGAGGAATTTGTTATACTTGATCAGGTGATATGTTATACTCGATGAGGGACTTTGTTATACTCGATCAGGGGACTTTGTTATACTTGATTAGGGGACTTTGTTATACTCGACCAGGGGACTTTTTTATACTTGACCAATGGACTTTGTTATATTCAATGAGGGGCCTTTGTTATACTCGATCAGGGGACTTTGTTATACTCGTCCAGGGGACTTTTTTATATTCGACCAGAGGACTTTGTTATACTTGATCAGGGGATATGTTATACTCGATCAGGGGACTTTGTTATACTCAACCAAGGGACTTTGTTATACTCAAACAGGGGACTTTGTTATACTCGATCAGGGGACTTTGTTATACTCGATTACGGGCCTTTGTTATACTCGATGAGGTGGGCTTTGTTATACATGACCAGGGGACTTTTCTTTACTCGACCAGGGGACTTTATTATATTCGATCAGGGGACTTTGTTATACTCGACCAGGAGACTTTTTTATACTTGATCAGGGGACTTTCTCATACTCGACCAGAGGCCTTTGTTATACAAGATCGGGGGACGTTGTTATACTCGATCGGTGGACTTTCCTATATTTGACCAATGGACTTTGCAATACTCGATGAGGGGCCTTTGTTTTACTCGATTAGGTGACTTTGTTATACTCGACCAGGGGACTTTGTTATACTCGATCAGGGGACTTTTTTATACTCGACCAGAGGACTTTGTTATACTCGATCAGGGGACTTTCTTATACTCGATTAGGGGACTTTTTTATACTCGACTAGAGGACTTTGTTATACTCGACCAGGGGACTTTGTTATAGTCGATCAGGGGATTTTTTTATACTCGACCAGAGGACTTTGTTATACTCGATCAGGGGACTTTGTTATACTCGATCAGGGGACTTTGTTATACTCAATGAGGAGGCTTTGTTATACTCGATCAGGGGACTTTGCTATACTCGATCAGGTTACTTTGTTATACTCGACCAGGGGACTTTTTTATTCTTGATCAGGGGACTTTGTTATACTCGATCAGGGGACTTTATTATACTCGACCTTGGGACTTTGTTATAAACGATCAGGGGACTTTGTTATAATCGACCAGAGGAATTTGTTATACTTGATCAGGTGATATGTTATACTCAATGAGGGGACTTTGTAATACTCGATCAGGGGACTTTGTTACACTTGATTAAGGGACTTTGTTATACTCGACGAGGGGACTTTTTTATACTTGACCAATGGGCGTTGTTATACTCAATAAGAGGCCTTTGTTATACTCGATCAGGGGACTTTGTTATACTCGACCACGGGACTTAGTTACACGCAATCAGGGGTCTTTGTTATACTCGATGAGGGGCCTTTGTTATACTCGATAAGGAGACTTTGTTATACTCGAGCAGGGGGTTTTGTTATACTCGATCAGGGGACTTTGTTATGCTCGATCTGGGAACTTTGATATGCTGGGCCAGGGGACTTTGTTATACTCTAGCAGGGGGCTTTGTTATACTCGATCAGGAGACTTTGTTATACTAGATCAGGAGGCTTTGTTATACTCGATCAGGGGACTTTGCTATACTCGATCAGGTTACTTTGTTATACTCGACCAGGGGACTTTTTTATACTTGATCAGGGGACTTTGTTATACTCGATCAGGGGACTTTGTTTTACTTGATCAGGTGATATGTTATACTCAATGAGGGGACTTTGTTATACTCGATCAGGGGACTTTGTTATACTTGATTAGGGGACTTTGTTATACTCGACTAGGGGACTTTTTTATACTTGACCAATGGACGTTGTTATACTCAATAAGAGGCCTTTGTTATACTCGATCAGGGGGTTTTGTTATACTTGATCAGGTGATATGTTATACTCGATGAGGGGACTTTGTTATACTCGATCTGGGGACTTTGTTATACTCGATTAGGGGCCTTTGTTATACTCGATGAGGGGGCTTTGTTATACTCGAACAGGGGATTTTGCTCTACTCGACCAGGTGACTTTCTTATACTCGATCAGGGGACTTTGTTATACTCGACCAGGGGACTTTTTTATACTTTGATCAGGGTACATTGTTATACTCGATCAGGGGACTTTCTTATACTGGACCAGGGGACTTTTTTATACTCGAACAGGGGACTTTGTTATACTCAATCAGGTACTTTTGTTATACTCGATCAGGGGACTTTGTTATACTCGACCAGGGGCCTATGTTATACTCGATTAGAAACCTTTGTTATACTCGACCAGGATACTTTGTTGTACTCGATCAGGCGATATGTTATGCTCGATCAGGGGACTTTGTTATACTCGACGAGAAGACTTTGTTATACTCGATCATGGGATATGTTATACTCGATCAGGGGATATATTATACTCAATCAGGGGACTTTCTTATACTTGACAAATGGACTTTGCTATACTCGATGAGGGGCCTTTGTTATACTCGATCAAGGGACTGTGTTAAACTCGATCATGGGCCTTTGTTATACTCGATTAGGGGGCTTTGTTATATTTGACCAGCGGACTTTGCTATACTCGACCAGGGGACTTTGTTATACTCGATCAGGGGACTTTGTTATACTCATCTAGGGGGCTTTGTTATACTCGATTAAGGGACTTTGTTTTACTCGATCAGGGGACTTTGTCTTACTCGATCAGGGCCCTTTGCTATACTCGATGAGGGGACTTTGTTATACTCGATAAGGGGTCTTTGTTATACTCGACCAGGGGACTTTGTCATACTCGACCAGAGGCCTTTGTTATACTCGGTCAGGGGACTTTGTTATAATCGATCAGGGGACTTTTTTATGCTCGATCTGGGGACTTTGTTATACTGGGCCAGGAGACATTGTTATACTCGATCAGGGGATATGTTATACTCGATCAGGGGACTTTGTTATACTGGACCAGGGGACTTTGTTATACTCGATTAGGGGACTTTGTTATACTCGATCAGTGGACTTTGTTATACTCGTCCATGGGGCTTTGTTATACTCGATCAGGGGACTTTGTTATACTCGATTAGGGGACTTTGTCTTACTCGAAGAGGGCCCTTTGCTATACTCGACCAGGGGACTTTGTTATAATCGATCTGGGGACTTTGTTATACTGGGCCAGGGGACTTTTTTATTCTCGATCAGGGGACTTTGTTATACTGGACCCGATGACTTTTTTATATTCGATGAGGAACCTTTGCTATACTCGATCAGGGGATTTTGTTATACTCGATGAGGGGACTTTGTTATAATCGATAACGGGAATTTGTTATACTCGATAAAGGGACTTTGTTAGACTCGAACAGGGGACTTTGTTATACTCGAACAGGGGGCTTTGATATACTCGATTAGGTGGCTTTTTTATACTCGATGAGGAGCCTTTGATATACTAGATCAGGGGACTTTGTTATACTCGATGAGGGGTGTTTGTTACACTCGAGCAGGGGCCTTTGTTATACTAGATCAGGGGACTTTGTTATACTCGATGAGGGGTGTTTGTTACACACGATCAGAGGCCTTTGTTATACTAGATCAGGAGGCTTTGTTATACTCGATTAGGGGCCTTTTTTGGACTCGATCAGGGGCCTTTGTTATACTCGATCAGGGGACTTTTTTATACTCGATCAGGGGACTTTCTTATACTCGAGCAGGGTTCTTTCTTATACTCGATTAGGGGACTTTGTTATACTCGATGAGGAGGCTTTGTTATACTCGATGAGGGGACTTTCCTATACTCGACCAGGGGACTTTGTTATACTCGATAAGAGGACTTTGTTATACTCGACCAGGGGACTTTTTTATACTCGACCAGAGGTACTTTGTTATACTCGATCAGGGGACTTTGTTATACTCAACCAGGGGACTTTGTTATACTCGATCAGGGGACTTTGTTATACTCAACCAGGGGACTTTTTTATACTTGACCAATGGACTTTGTTATACTCAATGAGGGGCCTTTGTTATACTCGATCAGGGGACTTTGTTATGCTCGACCAGGGGACTTTGTTATATGCAATCAGGGGACTTTTCTTATACTCGACCAGAGGACTTTGTTATACTCGATCAGGGGATATGTTATACTCAATGAGGGGACTTTGAGATACACAACCAGGGTACTTAGTTATACTCGATTAGGGGCCTTTGTTATACTCGATGAGGGGGCTTTGTTATACTCGACCAGGGGACTTTGCTTTACTCGACCAGGGGACTTTGTTATATTCGATCAGGGGACTTTGTCATACTCGACCAGAGGACTTTGTTATACTCGATCAGGGGACTTTCTTATACTCGATCAGGGGACTTTTTTATACTCGACCAGAGGACTTTGTTATACTCGACCAGGGGACTTTGTTATACTCGAACAGGGGACTTTTTATACTCGACCAGAGGACTTTGTTATACTCGATCAGGGGATAGGTTATACTCGATGAGGGGACTTTGAGATACTCGTCCAGGGGGCTTTGTTATTGTCGATCAGGAGAGTTTGTCTGACTGGATTAAGGCCCTTTGCTATACTCGACCAGGGGACTTTGTTATAATCGATCAGGGGACTTTGCTATGCTAGATCTGGTGACTTTGTTATACAGAGCGAGGGGACTTTTTTATACTTGATCAGGGGACCTTGTTATACTGGACCAGGGGACTTTTTTATACTCGATCAGGGGACTTTGTTATAATCGATCATGGGACTTTTGTTATACTCGATGAGGGGACTTTTTATACTCGATCAGGGGACTTTGTTATAATCGATCAGGGGACTTTTTTATGCTCGATCTAGGGACTTTGTTATACTGGGCCAGGAGACTTTGTTATACTCGATCAGGGGATATGTTATACTCGATCAGGGGACTTTGTTATACTGGACCAGGGGACTTTGTTATATTCGATTAGGGGACTTTGTTATACTCGATCAGTGGACTTTGTTATACTCGTCCACGGGGCTTTGTTATACTCGATCAGGAAACTTTGTTATACTCGATCAGGGGACTTTGGCTTACTCGAAGAGGGCCCTTTGCTATACTCGACCAGGGGACTTTGTTATAATCGATCAGGGGACTTTGTTATGCTCGATCTGGGGACTTTGTTATACTGGGCCAGGGAACTTTTTTATTCTCGATCAGGGGACTTTGTTATACTGGACCAGATGACTTTTTTATATTCGATGAGGAACCTTTGCTATACTCGATCAGGGGATTTTGTTATACTCGATCAGGGAACTTTGTTATCCTCGATAAGGGGAATTTGTTATACTCGATAAGGGGACTTTGTTAGACTCGAACAGGGCCCCTTGCTATACTCGATGAGGGGACTTTGTTATACTCGATAAGGGGTCTTTGTTATACTCGACCAGGGGACTTTGTCATACTCGACCAGAGGCCTTTGATATACTCGGTCAGGGGACTTTGTTATAATCGATCAGGGGACTTTTTTATGCTCGATCTGGGGACTTTGTTATATTGGGCCAGGAGACTTTGTTATACTCGATCAGGGGATATGTTATACTCGATCAGGGGACTTTGGTTTACTGGACCAGGGGACTTTGTTATACTCGATTAGGGGACTTTGTTATACTCGATCAGGGGACTTTGTTATACTCGATCAGGGGACTTTCTCTTACTCGATGAGGGCCCTTTGCTATACTCGACCAGGGGACTTTGTTATAATTGATCAGGGGACTTTGTTATGCTCGATCTGGGGAATTTGTTATACTGGGCCAGGGGACTTTTTTATTCTCGATCAGGGGACTTTGTTATACTAGACCAGATGACTTTTTTATATTCGATGAGGAACCTTTGCTATACTCGATCAGGGGATTTTGTTATACTCGATCAGGGGACTTTGTTATACTCGATAAGGGGAATTTGTTATACTCGATAAGGGGACTTTGTTAGACTCGAACAGGGGACTTTGTTATACTCGAACAGGGGGCTTTGATATACTCGATTAGGTGGCTTTTTTATACTCGATGAGGAGCCTTTGTTATACTAGATCAGGGGACTTTGTTATACTCGATGAGGGGTGTTTGTTACACTCGATCAGGGGCCTTTGTTATACTAGATCAGGGGACTTTGTTATACTCGATGAGGGGTGTTTGTTACACACGATCAGGGGCCTTTGTTATACTAGATGAGGAGGCTTTGTTATACTCGTTTAGGGGCCTGTTTTGGACTCGATCAGGGGCCTTTGTTATACTCGATCAGGGGACTTTTTCATACTCAATCAGGGGACTTTCTTATACTCGAGCAGGGGGCTTTCTTTTACTCGATTAGGGGACTTTGTTATACTCGATGAGGAGGCTTTGTTATACTCGAACAGGGGACTTTCCTATACTCGACCAAGGGACTTTGTTATACTCTATAAGGGGACTTTGTTATACTCGACCAGGGGACTTTTTTATACTTGACCAATGGACTTTGTTATACTCGATCAGGAGATATGTTATACTCGATGAGGGGGCTTTGTTATACTTAACCAGGGGACTTTGCTATACCCGACCAGGGGACTTTGTTATATTCGATCAGGGGACTTTGTTATACTCGAGCAGGAGACTTTTTTATACTTGATCAGGTAACTCTGTCATACTCGACCAGAGGCCTTTGTTATACTCGATCGGGGGAATTTGTTATACTCGATCAGTGGACTTTTCTATATTTGAACAATGGACTTTGCTATACTCAATGAGGAGCCTTTGTTATACTCGATTAGGGGACATTGTTATACTCGACCAGGGGACTTTGTTATACTCGATCATGGGTCTTTGTTATACTCTACCAGAGGACTTTGATATACTCGATCAGGGGACTTTGTTATACTCGATCAGGGGGCTTTTTTATACTCGACCAGAGGTACTTTGTTATACTCGATCAGGGGACTTTGTTATACTGGATCAGGGGACTTTGTTATACTCGATCAGGGGACTTTGTTATACTCAACCAGGACTTTTTTATACTTGACCAATGGACTTTGTTATACTCAATGAGGGCCTTTGTTATACTCGATCAGGGGACTTTGTTATGCTCGACCAGGGACTTTGTTATATGCAATCACTCAACCAGGGGACTTTTTTATACTTGACCAATGGACTTTGTTATACTCAATGAGGGGCCTTTGTTATACTCGATCAGGGGACTTTGTTATGCTCGACCAGGGGACTTTGTTATATGCAATCAGGGGACTTTTCTATACCCGACCAGGGGACTTTGTTATATTCGATCAGGGGACTTTGTTATACTCGAGCAGGAGACTTTTTTATACTTGATCAGGTAACTCTGTCATACTCGACCAGAGGCCTTTGTTATACTCGATCGGGGGAATTTGTTATACTCGATCAGTGGACTTTTCTATATTTGAACAATGGACTTTGCTATACTCAATGAGGAGCCTTTGTTATACTCGATTAGGGTACATTGTTATACTCGACCAGGGGACTTTGTTATACTCGATCATGGGTCTTTGTTATACTCTACCAGAGGACTTTGATATACTCGATTAGGGGATATGGTATACTCGATCAGGGGACTTTGTTATACTGGACCAGGGGACTTTGTTATACTCGATTAGGGGACTTTGTTATACTCGATCAGTGGACTTTGTTATACTCGTCCACGGGGCTTTGTTATACTCGATCAGGGGACTTTGTTATACTCGATTA
The DNA here is from genome assembly GCF_018991925.1 of Homarus americanus. Taxonomy (NCBI): domain Eukaryota; kingdom Metazoa; phylum Arthropoda; class Malacostraca; order Decapoda; family Nephropidae; genus Homarus; species Homarus americanus. The sequence continues at coordinate 2,070,906 of NW_024726107.1, forward strand.
GGGGACTTTGTCTTACTCGAAGAGGGCCCTTTGCTATACTCGACCAGGGGACTTTGTTATAATCGATCTGGGGACTTTGTTATACTGGGCCAGGGGACTTTTTTATTCTCGATCAGGGGACTTTGTTATACTGGACCCGATGACTTTTTTATATTCGATGAGGAACCTTTGCTATACTCGATCAGGGGATTTTGTTATACTCGATCAGGGGGCTTTGTTATAATCGATAACGGGAATTTGTTATACTCGATAAAGGGACTTTGTTAGACTCGAACAGGGGACTTTGTTATACTCGAACAGGGGGCTTTGATATACTCGATTAGGTGGCTTTTTTATACTCGATGAGGAGCCTTTGATATACTAGATCAGGGGACTTTGTTATACTCGATGAGGGGTGTTTGTTACACACGATCAGAGGCCTTTGTTATACTAGATCAGGAGGTTTTGTTATACTCGATTAGGGGCCTTTTTTGGACTCGATCAGGGGCCTTTGTTATACTCGATCAGGGGACTTTTTTATACTCGATCAGGGGACTTTCTTATACTCGAGCAGGGTTCTTTCTTATACTCGATTAGGGGACTTTGTTATACTCGATGAGGAGGCTTTGTTATACTCGATGAGGGGACTTTCCTATACTCGACCAGGGGACTTTGTTATACTCGATGAGAGGACTTTGTTATACTCGACCAGGGGACTTTTTTATACTTGACCAATGGACTTTGTTATACTCGATCAGGGGATATGTTATACTCGATGAGGGGGCTTTGTTATACTTAACCAGGGGACTTTGCTATACCCGACCAGGGGACTTTGTTATATTCGATCAGGGGACTTTGTTATACTCGATCAGGGGACTTTTTTATACTCGACCAGAGGTACTTTGTTATACTCGATCAGGGGACTTTGTTATACTGGATCAGGGGACTTTGTTATACTCGATCAGGGGACTTTGTTATACTCAACCAGGGGACTTTTTTATACTTGACCAATGGACTTTGTTATACTCAATGAGGGGCCTTTGTTATACTCGATCAGGGGACTTTGTTATATGCAATCAGGGGACTTTTCTTATACTCGACCAGAGGACTTTGTTATACTCGATCAGGGGATATGTTATACTCAATGAGGGGACTTTGAGATACACAACCAGGGTACTTAGTTATACTCGATTAGGGGCCTTTGTTATACTCGATGAGGGGGCTTTGTTATACTCGACCAGGGAACTTTGCTTTACTCGACCAGGGGACTTTGTTATATTCGATCAGGGGACTTTGTCATACTCGACCAGAGGACATTGTTATACTCGATCAGGGGACTTTCTTTTACTCGATCAGGGGACTTTTTTATACTCGACCAGAGGACTTTGTTATACTCGACCAGGGGACTTTTTTATACTCGACCAGAGGACTTTGTTATACTCGACCAGGGGACTTTGTTATAATCGATCAGGGGACTTTGCTATGCTAGATCTGGTGACTTTGTTATACAGAGCGAGGGGACTTTTTTATACTTGATCAGGGGACCTTGTTATACTGGACCAGGGGACTTTTTTATACTCGATCAGGGGACTTTGTTATAATCGATCATGGGACTTTTGTTATACTCGATCAGGGGACTTTTTATACTCGATCAGGGGACTTTGTTATAATCGATCAGGGGACTTTTTTATGCTCGATCTGGGGACTTTGTTATACTGGGCCAGGAGACTTTGTTATACTCGATCAGGGGATATGTTATACTCGATCAGGGGACTTTGTTATGCTCGACCAGGGGACTTTGTTATATGCAATCAGGGGACTTTTCTTATACTCGACCAGAGGACTTTGTTATACTCGATCAGGGGATATGTTATACTCAATGAGGGGACTTTGAGATACTCGATAAGGGGAATTTGTTATACTCGATAAGGGGACTTTGTTAGACTCGAACAGGGGACTTTGTTATACTCGAACAGGGGGCTTACTCGAAAGGTGGCTTTTTTAGGGGAGCCTTTGTTATACTTTGTTATTCACGATATACTCGATAATAGATCAGGAGGCTTTGTTAGGGGCCTGTTTTGGACTTTTGTTATACTCGATCAGGATTTGTCCTGCTGGAGGGGACTTTGTTATAATCGATCAGGGGACTTTGTTATGCGATCTGGGGACTTTGTTATACTGGGCCAGGGGACTTTGTTATACTGGACCAGATGACTTTTTTATATTCGATGAGGAACCTTTGCTATACTCGATCAGGGGATTTTGTTATACTCGATCAGGGAACTTTGTTATCCTCGATAAGGGGAATTTGTTATACTCGATAAGGGGACTTTGTTAGACTCGAACAGGGCCCCTTGCTATACTCGATGAGGGGACTTTGTTATACTCGATAAGGGGTCTTTGTTATACTCGACCAGGGGACTTTGTCATACTCGACCAGAGGCCTTTGATATACTCGGTCAGGGGACTTTGTTATAATCGATCAGGGGACTTTTTTATGCTCGATCTGGGGACTTTGTTATATTGGGCCAGGAGACTTTGTTATACTCGATCAGGGGATATGTTATACTCGATCAGGGGACTTTGGTTTACTGGACCAGGGGACTTTGTTATACTCGATTAGGGGACTTTGTTATACTCGATCAGGGGACTTTGTTATACTCGATCAGGGGACTTTGTCTTACTCGAAGAGGGTTTGCTATACTCGATCAGGGGACTTTGATATACTCGACCAGGGGCCTTTGTTATACTCGATCAGGGGACTTTGTTATACTCGATGAGGGGACTTTTGTTATACTCGATCAGGGGACTTTGTTATTCTCGATCAGGAGACTTTGTCTTACTGGATCAGGGCCCTTTGCTATACTCGACCGGGTGACTTTGTTATAATCGATCAGGGGACTTTGTTATGCTCGATCTGGTGACTTTGTTATACAGGGCCAGGAGACTTTTTTATACTTGATCAGGGGACTTTGTTATACTGGACCAGGGGGCTTTTTTATACTCGATGAGGGGAATTTGTTATAATCGATCAGGGGACTTTTGTTATACTCGATCAGGGGACTTTGTTATACTGGACCAGGAGACGTTTTTATACTCGATCAGGGGACTTTGTTATAATCGATCAGGGGACTTTGTTATACTCGACCAGAGGACTTTGATGTACTTGATCAGGGGATACGTTATACGCGATCAGGGGACTTTTTTATACTCGACCAGAGGACTTTGTTATACTCGATGAGGGATATGTTATACTCGATCAGGGGACTTTGTTATGCTCAACCAGGGGACTTTGTTATACTCGACCAGGGGACTTTTTATACTTGACCAATGCCATTTGTTATACTCAATGAGGGGCCTTTGTTATACTCGATCAGGGGATTTTGTTATACTCGTTCAGGGGACTTTGTTATACCCTATCAGGCGACTTTGTTATACTCGATCAGGGGACTTTTTTATACTTGACCAATGGACTTTGTTATACTCGATGAGGGGCCTTTGTTATACTCGAACAGGGGACTTTGTTATACTCGACGAGGGGACTTTGTTATACTCGATCAGGGGACTTTTTTATACTCGACCAGAGGACTTTTTATACTTGACCAATGGACTTTGTTATACTCAATGAGGGAATTTGTTATACTCGATTTGGGGCCTTTTTTATACTCGACCAGAGGACTTAGTTATACTCGATCAGGGGATATGTTATACTCGATCAGGGGACTTTGTTATACTCAACCAGGGGACTTTGTTATACTCGATCAGGAGACTTTGTTATACTCGACCAGGGGACTTTGTTATACTCGATGAGGGGATTTTGAGATACTCAACCAGGGTACTTTGTTATACTCGATCAGGGGACTTTGTTATACTCGATCAGGGGACTTTGTTATACTCGATTAGGGGCTTTTGTTATACTCGATGAGGGGGCTTTGTTATACTCGTCCAGGGGACTTTGCTATAGTCGACCAGGGGACTTTGTTATACTCGACCAGGGGACTTTGTTATACTCGACCAGGGGATTTGTTATACTTGATCTGGGGACTTTGTTATACTCGATCAGGGGACTTTGTTATACTCGACCTGGGGACTTTGTTATTCTCGATCAGGGGACTTTGTTATACTCGACCAGAGGAATTTGTTATACTTGATCAGGTGATATGTTATACTCGATGAGGGGACTTTCTTATACTCGATCAGGGGACTTTGTTATACTTGATTAGGGGACTTTGTTATACTCGACGAGGGAACTTTTTTATACTTGACCAATGGACTTTGTTATATTCAATGAGGGGCCTTTGTTATACTCGGTCAGGGGACTTTGTTATACTCGTCCAGGGGACTTTTTTATACTCGACCAGAGGACTTTGTTATACTTGATCAAGGGATATGTTATACTCGATCAGGGGACTTTGTTATACTCAACCAAGGGACTTTGTTATACTCGAACAGGGGACTTTGTTGTACTCGATCAGGGAACTTTGTTATACTCGATTACGGGCCTTTGTTATACTCGATGAGGTGGGCTTTGTTATACTTGACCAGGGGACTTTTCTTTATTCGACCAGGGGACTTTATTATATTCGAACAGGGGACTTTGTTATACTCGACCAGGAGACTTTTTTATACTTGATCAGGGGACTTTCTCATACTCGACCAGAGGCATTTGTTATACAAGATCGGGGGACGTTGTTATACTCGATCGGTGGACTTTCCTATATTTGACCAATGGACTTTGCAATACTCGATGAGGGGCCTTTGTTTTAGTCGATTAGGGGACTTTGTTATACTCGACCAGGGGACTTTGTTATACTCGATCAGGGGACTTTTTTATACTCGACCAGAGGACTTTGTTATACTCGATCAGGGGACTTTCTTATACTCGATTAGGGGACTTTTTTATACTCGACCAGAGGACTTTGTTATACTCGACCAGGGTACTTTGTTATAGTCGATCAGGGGATTTTTTTATACCCGACCAGAGGACTTTGTTATACTCGATCAGGGGACTTTGTTATACTCGGTTCAGAGGACTTTGTTATACTCGTCCAGTGAGCTTTTTAGGATCAGCCTTACTCGATCAGGGCCCTTTGTTATACTCGACCAGGGGACTTTGTTATAATCGATTAGGGGACTTTGTTTTACTCGATCAGGGGAATTTGTTATACTCGATCAGGGGACTTTTGTTATACTCGATCAGGGGACTTTGATATACCCGACCAGGGGCCTTTGTTATACTCGATCAGGGGACTTTGTTATACTCGACGAGGGTAATTTTGTTATACTCGATCAGGGGACTTTGTTATTCTCGATCAGGAGAGTTTGTCTTATTAGATCAGGGCCCTTTGCTATACTCGACCGGGGGACTTTGTTATAATCGATCAGGGGACTTTGTTATGCTCGATCTGGTGACTTTGTTATACAGGGCCAGGGGACTTTTTTATACTTGATCAGGGGACTTTGTTATACTGGACCAGGGGACTTTTTTATACTCGATCAGGGGACTGTGTTATAATCGATCAGAGGACTTTTGTTATACTCGATCAGGGGACTTTGTTATACTGGACCAGGGGACTTTTTTATACTCGATCAGGGGACTTTGTTATAATCGATCAGGGGACTTTTGTTATACTCGATAAGGGGACTTTGTTATACTCGACCAGAGGACTTTGTTGTACTTGATCAGGGGATATGTTATACGCGATCATGGGACTTTTTTATACTCGACCAGAGGACTTTGTTATACTCGATGAGGGATATGTTATACTCGATCAGGGGACTTTGTTATGCTCAACCAGGGGACTTTGTTATACTCGACCAGGGGACTTTTTATACTTGACCAATGGCATTTGTTATACTCAATGAGGGGCCTTTGTTATACTCGATCAGGGGACTTTGTTATACTCGACCAGGGGACTTTGTTATACTCGATCAGGGACTTGTTATACTCTGTTCAGATGGTTGTACCCTCATCAGGGACTTTTGTTATACCGATGAGGGACTTTTTATACTGGACCAATGGACTTTGCTATACCTGATGAGGGGCCTTGTTATACTCGAACAGGGGACTTTGTTATACTCGACGAGGAATTTTGTTATACCTCGATCAGGAACTTCTTTTTATACTCGACCAGAGGACTTTATACTTGACCAATGGACTTGTTATACCAATGAGGGCCTTTGTTATACTCGATTAGGGCCGTTTTATACTGACCAGAGGACTTAGTTATACTCGATCAGGGGATATGTTATACTCGATCAGGGGACTTTGTTATACTCAACCAGGGGACTTTGTTATACTCGATCAGGAGACTTTGTTATACTCGATCAGGGGACTTTGTCATACTCGATTAGGGGCCTTTGTTATAGTCGATGAGGGGGCTTTGTCATACTCGACTAGGGGACTTTCCTATACTCGACCAGGGGACTTTGTTATACTCGATGAGGGGACTTTGTTTTACTCGATCAGGGGACTTTGTTATACTCGGTTCAGGGGACTTTGTTATACTCGGTCAGGGGACTTTGTTATACTCGATCAGGACACTTTGTCCTACTGGATCAGGGCCCTTTACTATACTCGACCGGGGGACTTTGTTATAATCGATCAGGGGACTTTGTTATGCTCGATCTGGGGACTTTGTTATACTGGGCCAGGGGACTTTGTTATACTCGTCCAGGGAGCTTTGTTATACTCGATCAAGGGACATTGTTATTCTCGATCAGGGGACTTTTTCTTACTCGATCAGGGACCTTTGTTATACTCGACCAGGGGACTTTGTTATAATCGATCAGGGGACTTTGTTTTACTCGATCAGGGGAATTTGTTATAGTCGATCAGGGGACTTTGTCTTACTCGATCAGGGCCCTTTGTTATACTCGACCAGGTGACTTTGTTATTATCGATCAGGGGACTTTGTTTTACTCGATCAGGGGAATTTGTTATACTCGATCAGGGCCCTTTGCTATACTCGACCAGGGGACTTTGTTATAATCGATCAGGGGACTTTGTTTTACTCGATCAGAGGAATTTGTTATACTCGATCAGGGGACTTTTGTTATACTCGATCAGGGGACTTCGATATACTCGACCAGGGGCCTTTGTTATACTCGATCAGGGGACTTTGTTATACTCGATGAGGGGACTTTTGTTATACTCGATGAGGGGACTTTGTTATTCTCGATCAGGAGACTTTGTCTTACTGGATCAGGGCCCTTTGCTATACTCGACCGGGGGACTTTGTTATAATCGATCAGGGGACTTTGTTATGCTCGATCTGGTGACTTTGTTATACATGGCCAGGGGACTTTTTTATACTTGATCAGGGGACTTTGTTATACTGGACCAGGGGACTTTTTTATACTCGATTAGGGGAATTTGTTATAATCGATCAGGGGCCTTTTGTTATACTCGATCATGGGACTTTGTTATACTGGACCAGGGGACGTTTTTATACTCGATCAGGGGACTTTGTTATAATCGATCAGGGGACTTTTGTTATACTCGATAAGGGGACTTTGTTATACTCGACCAGAGGACTTTGTTGTACTTGATCAGGGGATACGTTATACGCGATCAGGGGACTTTTTTATACTCGACCAGAGGACTTTGTTATACTCGATGAGGGATATGTTATACTCGATCCGGGGACTTTGTTATGCTCAACCAGGGGACTTTGTTATACTCGACCAGGGGACTCTTTATACATGACCAATGGCATTTGTTATACTCAATGAGGGGCCTTTGTTATACTCGATCGGGGGACTTTGTTATACTCGTTCAGGGGACTTTGTTATACCCTATCAAGGGACTTTGTTATACTCGATCAGGGGACTTTTTTATACTTGACCAATGGACTTTGTTATACTCGATGAGGGGCCTTTGTTATACTCGAACAGGGGACTTTGTTATACTCGACGAGGGGACTTTGTTATACTCGACCAGAGGACTTTTTATACTTGACTAATGGACTTTGTTATACTCAATGAGGGAATTTGTTATACTCGATTAGGGGCCTTTTTTATACTCGACCAGAGGACTTAGTTATACTCGATCAGGGGATATGTTATACTCGATCAGGGAACTTTGTTATACTCAACCAGGGGACTTTCTTATACTCGATCAGGAGACTTTGTTATACTCGATCAGGGGTCTTTGTTATACTCGATTAGGGGCCTTTGTTATACTCGATGAGGGGGCTTTGTTATACTCGACTAGGGGAATTTGCTATACTCGACCAGGGGACTTTGTTATACTCGATGAGGGGACTTTGTTGTACTCGATCAGGGGACTTTGTTATACTCGGTTCAGGGAACTTTGTTATACTCGATCAGGGGACTTTGTTATACTCGATCAGGACACTTTGTCCTGCTGGATCAGGGCCCTTTACTATACTCGACCGGGGGACTTTGTTTTAATCGATCAGGGGACTTTGTTATGCTCGATCTGGGGACTTTGTTATACTGGGCCAGGGGACTTTGTTATACTCAATCAGGGGACTTTGTTATACTCGATCAGGAGACTTTGTTATACTCGATCAGGGGACTTTCTTATACTCGATAAGGGGACTTTGTTATACACGATCAGGGAACTTTGTTATACTTATCCAGGGGGTTTTGTTGTACTCGATCAGGGGACTTTGTTATACTCGATCTAGCGAGTTTATCTTACTGGATCAGGGCCCGTTGCTATACTCGACCGGGGGACTTTGTTATAATCGATCAAAGGACTTTGTTATGCTCGATCTGGGGACTTTGTTATACTGGACCAGGGGACTTTTTTATACTCGATTAGAGGACTTTGTTATAATCGATCAGGAGACTTTTGTTATACTCGATCAGGGGACTTTGTTATACTCGACCAGGGGACTTTGTTATACTCGACCAGGGGTCTTTGTTATACTCGATTAGGGGACTTTGTTATACTCGATATGGGGACTTTGTTATACTCAACCAGAGGACTTTCTTATACTCGATGAGGGGATATGTTATACTCGATCAGGGGACTTTGTTATGCTCAACCAGGGAACTTTGTTATACTCGACCAGGGGACTTTTTATACTTGACCAATGGCCTTTGTTATACTCAATGAGGGGCCTTTCTTATACTCGATCAGGGGACTTTGTTATACTCGACCAGGGGACTTTGTTATATGTGATCAGGGAACTTTTTTATACTCGACCAGAGGACTTTCTTATACTCGATCAGGGGATATGTTATACTCGATCAGGGGACTTTGAAATGCTCAACCAGGGGACTTTGTTATACTCGATCAGGGGACTTTGTTATAATCGATCAGGGGACTTTGTTATACTCGATCAGGGTGACTTTTTTATACTTGACCAATGGACTTTGTTATACTCGATGAGGGGCCTTTGTTATACTCGATCAGAGGACTTTGTTATACTCGATCAGGGGACTTTTTTATACTCGACCAGAGTACTTTGTTATACCCTATCAGGGGACTTTGTTATACTCGACCAGGGGACTTTTTATACTTGACCGATGGCCTTTGTTATACTCAATGAGGGGCCTTTGTTATACTCGATCAGGGGACTTTGTTATACTCGACCAGGGGACTTTGTTATACGCGATCAGGGGACTTTTTTATACTCGACCAGAGGACTTTGTTATACTCGATCAGGGGACATGTTATACTCGATCGGGACTTTGTTATGATCAGGGGACTTTGTTATACTCGATCAGGGGATTTGTTATACTCGGGACTTTGTTATACTCGATCAGGGGATTTGTTATACTCGACCAGGGGACTTTGTTATACTCGACCAGGGGACTTTGTTATACTCAGGGGACTCTGATCACGGGACTTTGTTATACTGATCAGGGGACTTTGTTATACTCGATTAGGGGCCTTTGTTATACTCGATGAGGGGGCTTTGTCATTCTCGACCAGGGACTTTGTTATACTCGATGAAGGGATATGTTATACTCGATCAGGGGACTTTGTTATACTCGGTTCAGAGGACTTTGTTATACTCGACCAGAGGACTTTGTTATAATCGATCAGGGGACTTTGTTATGCTCGATCTGGGGACTTTGTTATACTGGGCCAGGAGACTTTGTTATACTCGATCAGGGGACTTTGTTATACTGGACCAGGGGACTTTGTTATACTCGATCAGGGAACTTTGTTATAAGCGATCAGGGAACTTTGTTTTACTTGTCCAGGAGGCTTTGTTATACTTGATCAGGGGACTTTGTAATACTCGATCAGGGGACTTTGTTATACTCGATGAGGGGACTTTGTTATACTCGACCTGGGGGACTTTGTTATTATCGATCAGGATACTGTGTTATGCTCGATTTGGGGACTTTGTTATACTGGGCCAGGAGACTTTGTTATACTCGGTCAGGGGATATGTTATACTCGATCAGGGGTCTTTGTTAAACTCCACCAGGGACTTTGCTATACTCGATCCGGGGACTTTGTTATACACGACCAGGGGACTTTGTTATACGCGATCAGGGGACTTTTTTATACTCGACCAGAGGACTTTGTTATACTCGATCAGGGGATATGTTATACTCGATCAGGGGACTTTGTTATACTCAACCAGGGGACTTTTTTAAACTCGACCAAAGGATTTTGTTATTCTCGATGAGGGGACTTTGTTATACGCGATCAGGGGACTTTTTTTTACTCGACCAGAGGACTTTGTTATACTCGATCAGGGAATATGTTATACTCGATCAGGGGACTTTGTTACACTCGATCAGGAGACTTTGTTATACTCGTCCAGGGGGCTATGTTTTACTCGATTAGGGGACTTTGTTATACTCAACAAGGGGACTTTGTTATACTTGACCAAAGGACTTTGTTATACTAGATTAGAAAACTTTGTTATACTCGACCAGGAGATTTTGTTATACTCGATCAGGGGACTTTTTATACTCCACCAGGGACTTTGTTATACTCGATCAGGGGATATGTTATACTCGATCAAGGGATTCTGTTATACTCGATCAGGAGACTTTGTTATATTCGTCCAGGGGGCTATGTTTTACTCGATTAGGGAACTTTGTTATACTCGATCAGGGGACTTTGTCTTACTCGATCAGGGCCCTTTGTTATACTCGACCAGGGGACTTTGTTATAATCGATCAGGGGACTTTGTTTTACTCGATCAGGGGAATTTGTTATACTCGATCAGGGCCCTTTGCTATACTCGACCAGGAGACTTTGTTATAATCGATCAGGGGACTTTGTTTTACTCGATTAGGGGAATTTGTTATACTCGATCAGGGGACTTTTGTCATACTCGATCAGGGGACTTTGATATACTCGACCAGGGGCCTTTGTTATACTCGATCAGGGGACTTTGTTATACTCGATGAGAGGACTTTTGTTATACTCGATCAGGGGACTTTGTTATTCTCGATCAGGAGAGTTTGTCTTACTGGATCAGGGCCCTTTGCTCTACTCGACCGGGGGACTTTGTTATAATCGATCAGGGGACTTTGTTATGCTCGATCTGGTGACTTTGTTATACAGGGCCAGGGGACTTTTTTATACTTGATCAGGGGACTTTGTTATACTGGTCCAGGGGACTTTTTTATACTCGATCAGGGGACTTTGTTATAATCGATCAGGGGACTTTTGTTATACTCGATCAGGGGACTTTGTTATACTGGACCAGGGGACTTTTTATACTCGATCAGGGGACTTTGTTATAATCAATCAGGGGACTTTTGTAATGCTCGATAAGGGGACTTTGTTATACTCAACCAGAGGACTTTGTTGTACTTGATGAGGGGATATGTTATACTCGATCAGGGGACTTTGTTATGCTCAACCAGGGAACTTTGTTATACTCGACCAGGGGACTTTTTATCCTTGACCAATGGCCTTTGTTATACTCAATGAGGGGCCTTTCTTATACTCGATAATGGGACTTTGTTATACTCGACCAGGGGACATTGTTATATGTGATCAGGAAACTTTTTTATACTCGACCAGAGGACTTTCTTATACTCGATCAGGGGATATGTTATACTCGATCAGGGGACTTTGAAATGCTCAACCAGGGGACTTTGTTATACTCGATCAGGGGACTTTGTTATAATCGATCAGGGGACTTTGTTATACTCGATCAGGGTGACTTTTTTATACTTGACCATTGGACTTTGTTATACTCGATGAGGGGCCTTTGTTATACTCGATCAGAGGACTTTGTTATACTCGATCAGGGGACTTTTTTATACTCGACCAGAGTACTTTGTTATACCCTATCAGGGGACTTTGTTATACTCGACCAGGGGACTTTTTATAATTGACCGATGGCCTTTGTTATACTCAATGAGGGGCCTTTGTTATACTCGATCAGGGGACTTTGTTATACTCGACCAGGGGACTTTGTTATACGCGATCAGGGGACTTTTTTTATACTCGACCAGAGGACTTTGTTATACTCGATCAGGGGATATGTTATACTCGATCACGGGACTTTATTATGCATAACCAGGGGACTTTGTTATACTCGATCAGGGGATTTTTTTATACTCGACCAGAGGACTTTGTTATACTCGATCAAGGGATATGTTATACTCGATCAGTGGACTTTGTTATACTCAACCAGGGGACTTTGTTATACTCGATCACGGGACTTTGTTATACTCGATCAGGGGACTTTGTTATACTCGATTAGGGGCCTTTGTTATACTCGATGAGGGGGCTTTGTCATTCTCGACCAGGGGATTTTGTTATACTCGATGAAGGGATATGTTATACTCGATCAGGGGACTTTGTTATACTCGGTTCAGAGGACTTTGTTATACTCGACCAGAGGACTTTGTTATAATCGATCAGGGGACTTTGTTATGCTCGATCTGGGGACTTTGTTATACTGGGCCAGGAGACTTTGTTATACTCGATCAGGGGACTTTGTTATACTGGACCAGGGGACTTTGTAATACTCGATCAGGGGACTTTGTTATACTCAACAAGGGGACTTTGTTATACTTGACCAAAGGACTTTGTTATTCTAGATTAGAAAACTTTGTTATACTCGACCAGGAGATTTTGTTATACTCGATCAGGGGACTTTTTATACTCCACCAGGGACTTTGTTATACTCGATCAGGGGATATGTTATACTCGATCAAGGGACTTTGTTATACTCGATCAGGAGACTTTGTTATATTCGTCCAGGGGGCTATGTTTTACTCGATTAGGGAACTTTGTTATACTCGACCAGGAGACTTTGTTATAATCGATCAGGGGACTTTGTTTTACTCGATCAGGGGAATTTGTTATACTCGATCAGGGGACTTTTGTCATACTCGATCAGGGGACTTTGATATACTCGACCAGGGGCCTTTGTTATACTCGATCATGGGACTTTGTTATACTCGATGAGAGGACTTTTGTTATACTCGATCAGGGGACTTTGTTATTCTCGATCAGGAGAGTTTGTCTTACTGGATCAGGGCCCTTTGCTATACTCGACCGGGGGACTTTGTTATAATCGATCAGGGGACTTTGTTATGCTCGATCTGGTGACTTTGTTATACAGGGCCAGGGGACTTTTTTATACTTGATCAGGGGACTTTGTTATACTGGTCCAGGGACTTTTTTATACTCGATCAGGGGACTTTGTTATAATCGATCAGGGGACTTTTGTTATACTCGATCAGGGGACTTTGTTATACTGGACCAGGGGACTTTTTATACTCGATCAGGGGACTTTGTTATAATCAATCAGGGGACTTTTGTAATGCTCGATAAGGGGACTTTGTTATACTCCACCAGAGGACTTTGTTGTACTTGATCAGGGGATACGTTATACGCGATCAGGGGACTTTTTTATACTCGACCAGAGGACTTTGTTATACTCGATGAGGGATATGCTATACTCGATGAGGGGACTTTGTTATGCTCAACCAGGGGACTTTGTTATACTCGACCAGGGGACTTTTTATACTTGACCAAAGGCATTTGTTATACTCAATGAGGGGCCTTTGTTATACTCGATCAGGGGACTTTGTTATACTCGACCAGGGGACTTTGTTATACGCGATCAGGGGACTTTTTTTATACTCGACCAGAGGACTTTGTTATACTCGATCAGGGGATATGTTATACTCGATCACGGGACTTTATTATGCATAACCAGGGGACTTTGTTATACTCGATCAGGGGATTTTTTTATACTCGACCAGAGGACTTTGTTATACTCGATCAAGGGATATGTTATACTCGATCAGTGGACTTTGTTATACTCAACCAGGGGACTTTGTTATACTCGATCACGGGACTTTGTTATACTCGATCAGGGACTCGATTGTTATACTCGATCAGGGGACTTTGTTATACTCGATTAGGGGCCTTTGTTATACTCGATGAGGGGGCTTTGTCATTCTCGACCAGGGGATTTTGTTATACTCGATGAAGGGATATGTTATACTCGATCAGGGGACTTTGTTATACTCGGTTCAGAGGACTTTGTTATACTCGACCAGAGGACTTTGTTATAATCGATCAGGGGACTTTGTTATGCTCGATCTGGGGACTTTGTTATACTGGGCCAGGAGACTTTGTTATACTCGATCAGGGGACTTTGTTATACTGGACCAGGGGACTTTGTAATACTCGATCAGGGGACTTTGTTATACTCAACAAGGGGACTTTGTTATACTTGACCAAAGGACTTTGTTATTCTAGATTAGAAAACTTTGTTATACTCGACCAGGAGATTTTGTTATACTCGATCAGGGGACTTTTTATACTCCACCAGGGACTTTGTTATACTCGATCAGGGGATATGTTATACTCGATCAAGGGACTTTGTTATACTCGATCAGGAGACTTTGTTATATTCGTCCAGGGGGCTATGTTTTACTCGATTAGGGAACTTTGTTATACTCGACCAGGAGACTTTGTTATAATCGATCAGGGGACTTTGTTTTACTCGATCAGGGGAATTTGTTATACTCGATCAGGGGACTTTTGTCATACTCGATCAGGTGACTTTGATATACTCGACCAGGGGCCTTTGTTATACTCGATCAGGGGACTTTGTTATACTCGATGAGAGGACTTTTGTTATACTCGATCAGGGGACTTTGTTATTCTCGATCAGATATACCCTATCAGGGACTTTGTTATACTCGATCAGGGACTTTTTATACTTGACCAATGGACTTTGTTATACTGATGCGGGCCTTTGTTATACCTTTAACAGGGACTTTGTTATACTCGACGAGGGGACTTTTGTTATATCTGAATGAGGGGACATTTTTATACTCCACCAGAGGACTTTTTATACTTGACCAATGGACTTTGTTATACTCCAATGAGGGAATTTATTATACCTGATTAGGGGGCCTTTTTATACTCGACCAGAGGACTTAGTTATACTGATCAGGGATAAGTGTTATACCTCGATCAGGGACTTTGTTATACTCAACCAGGGGACTTTTGTTACATCTTCGATCAGGAGACTTTGTTATACTCGACTAGGGGACTTTGCTATACTCGACCAGGACTGTGTTATACTCGATGAGGGACTTTTGTTGTACTCGATCAGGGACTTTGTTATTCCCGGTTCAGGGACTTGTTATACTCTCGATCAGGGGACTTTGTTATACTCGATCAGACACTTTGTCCTACT